>NC_137208.1:24332797-24436987 GCF_960531495.2 Zeus faber
ACCCGTTAAGGCAGAACCTGTCACCAGCAATGGAGCCAGCATAATGGAAGTACATTCAATGACTGTATCTTAAATAGTACCAGCTACAAAAATAGTATCAAAACATGGGGTTCATTCTTTGTTCAGCCTTCCTGCAAAAAAGACCAAATGATGAGTGCTTTTTGCTAGTTACGCAGATTTGTGATCACACTGACAAGCAAGCAAGCAACTGAGGGCCCGCACCATAAGTATACCAAAGAAACAAACATAACATCCCGGGATCCGGGATCCAGGCCCGCGGTCCGTGCCTTGCGCCCGTGGCCCGGGTTCTGTGCCGGCGGCTGCGTCTTGTGCCTGCACCCGGGGGTTGGTTCTATGTTTGCGCCCCTGGGGCGCAGGGTCTCCTCGTGTTCCCTGGGACTTGGTCATGCTCCTCGGGCTGGGCACGGGAATTGCTCCACGGCCCTCTGGCTTCTCTGGGGGCCCGGGGGTCTTCCTTGGCCGCAGGGCGGGGTACCCAGGGATCTACTGCAGCCGGGGGTTGTCCGCGGGGCTGTGGAGTTCGGGGGGCTTCGAGGCCCCTTGCGCTGCTTGGAGGCGCCGCAACATAATACGTACACCAGTACCAATAGGGATAAGTCATGTACACTCACCGGTGGACATCTTACACACACACACACACACCCACGCATGCACGCACGCACACATGCACTCACGCACCCCTGTTTGGAGTGCACCCCAGCAACCGGGGGTGCTTTCCCCTCCTTCCTCCCTTATTTACTGCCATAACTTTGACAGGAAGAGGCCACGGGACCAGTTGTAGTTCCAGTTTTCCTGGACCTAACTGGACCTTATTCAGTTTTCCAATACACAATGTTTTGCACACATCATCGTCTGACCAATACACCAATGTTCATGTTTTTGTGTAAATGTTGTTTGTTTATTTGTCTCACGGTGGTGATTCTCCCCCTCTTGAGTAGTGATCAATTGTTATAGATCCAAACATGATAAATAGTTTGCCAAAGAGGGGGGTTGGTGGTGGCTCTCCATAACCAAAACTGTGCTCTTGTCATTCTACAGGGCATCCACAGGACAGAGTTATTGCAGCAGTTCTTCATGATTTAAGAATTAATAAAGAGTTGCATTGCAGGTGGAGAAATTGAACTCTTCTTGCAGACTAACTCTGTCCTGATTGCAATGGCATACAAATACTCTGTGTTGTATGCCCAGCATGCTGACAGCACAGGTAAAAAAAAAAAAAAAGAAACAAACATAACAAAGTGAATGTTAATGAGCTAAGTATATTTGTGTGAGTGTGTGTGTGTGTGTGTGTGTGTGTGTGTGTGTGTGTGTGTGTGTGTGTGTGTGTGTGTGTGTGTGTGTGTGTGTGTGTGTGTGAAGTGTCTGCATGGATATGAATGAGAGTGTGTTTCAATTGCTGCTGGTGCTGGTGGAAATTACTGGACTGTGGAGTAAATGGAGTCCAAATTTGTTGGTAATTGGCAGTAAGTGGAGTCCAAATTAATTCAAATACGGCTGTTTTTTTCCATTGAGCATATGATGAGGTCATCTCCATTAGATTTAGCAAGTTTAGCAAGTTGAATTACAACATCACAGCCAATATGGTTGGCCTATATAGGGAAAAATGGAGTGGAGTTGTTCAAAGTAGCCACTGTTGCAGCATTCACTTCCACTCCAGGCGGCAGCTACTCCACACCCACGCATGTGTGACCACCCACGAAACCCTGCACAGCCCTGAACATCACCACCAAAGGTCAATGGATGGTAGGAGGAGATTAAGACGATGCTTGAGGTAATGCAAGTGGGCTGCCAAGTCATCAGCAGAACACATATTTTCTATTGAAAAAATAAATACAAAATGATTTATAACAAAAATGTTTTCAAATGTAAAAAAAATTAATCAACTCATGGTACTTTTTCTTTAAAACCTTCAAAAATGCATCATCACTGATAGATAGGAATTTATGTTAGGGCATACCACATCCAAGCCGGACCACGATCGACGTGCACCTGTTCATGTGAATCAAAACGGTGAGAATCAAAACGGATGGTCAGCTAACATCAGGCACACTGAAAAGGAAAGAAGCCATTGGTACATCAACCACAAGAGAAGTCCTGGCGGGACAGTCCTGCTTGTCAAACAAAAAAGAAAGATTCAGAGAAAGTATAGAGCTGGGTACTTGCTGCCACGTATATGGTCACTTGGCACTCACGCCGGGGCGTCTGGTCAGCTGCGGCGTGGTGGGCCTCCCCCCTTGTGCAGGGCGTTGGCGGGCGTGGGGGTCCTGCCGTCCCGCCCATGGGGCGGGTGGCTCGGGCGGGGTGTCGGTCTGTCAGCAACCTGGGGTGCTTTTCCCTCCTTTCCTCCCTCATTTACTGCCATAACTTTGACAGGAAGATGCCACGTGACCAGTTGTAGTTAAGTTTTCCTGGACCTAATTCATTGTTTTTCAATACACAATGTTTTGCACACATCATCGTCTGACCAATACACCAATGTTCATGTTTTTGTGTAAATGTTGTTTGTTTCTATGTTTATTTGTGTGGTGTTTATTTGTGTGGTGATTCTCCCCCTCTTGGAGTAGTGATCAGTTGTTTATAGACCAAAACATGATAAATAGTTCGCCAAAGAGGGGGTTGGTGGTGGCTCTCCATAACCAAAACTGTGCTCTTGTCATTCTACAGGGCATCCACAGGACAGAGTTATTGCAGCAGTTCTTCATGATTTAAGAATTAATAAAGAGTTGCATTGCAGGTTGAGAACTTGAACTCCACTTGCAGACTAACTCTGTCCTGGATGCAATGGCATACAAATACTCTGTGTTATGCCCAGCATGCTGACAGCACAGGTTAAAGAAAAAAAAAAAAAGACCTGCAAATAATCAAAAAATGTCTAACAAGAGAAAAATTGATGCAGAGGGAAAGCAATTTAATGAAAGATGGGAAAGGGAATACATGTTTCTGCTTCAAGGAGAAAAATCGATATTTCTTCTGTGTTACGACGCAGTGTCAGGGATGATCGAATACAATTTACGTCGGAATTTTAACACCATAATTTAGCCTCCAACAAAACATCAAATTGTCCAGAAATAAAAAGGCAGACTGCAATCGCAGCAGAATATGTTTACAAAAGCTACAGCCAAAAATGATGCAGCAGTGAACGCTAGCTTTATTGTGGCTGATGAAATCGCCCGAGCTTCCAAGTGTTTTTCAGAGGGTGCATTTTTGAAGCGGTGCATGCTAAAGGTATGTGAGCAGGTGTGCCCTGACCAAATACAGCCTTTCAAAAATGTCAGTTTGTCAAGAAACACCATCACAGACCGAGTTAAGGAGATAGCAGGAAATCTGACAACACAGCTGGCCAAAGTCACACGCAGTCACCTGGCATTTTCATTAGCTGCTGAAGGTAGAATAGACTAGGAGCTCTTGGGTGGAGTTGCCATGCATGGGACGACGATGGGGAGGGAAATTTTTGATGCAGTGGAGAGGTCCGTAAGTAAAACCAAATTAGGGAAAAGCCAGGGGGGGCTAACTACCAATGGGCACCTGCAATGTGTGCATCACCTCATCAACTTCACCCAGAACTTGACCAATATAGTTGTGAACTGAGACAACCCTTATTATTATAGTTAATTACATATACGACTTTGTATGTGAAGCAATGTATCCAGTCTGTTTACAGGTGTATGTGTTCATGCAGCCATCTCTCATGGACAGGTTGGACAACCGGCAGAAGGGTAAAAGCGTATCCATGGTTGTTGACAAAAATACTATGATTGCCTCTTTGGATGTGGAAAAAGCATTTGATAGAGTTAATTGGACATATCTCTTTTCAAGCCAGAAATATTCACAAATTCTGGCGTTTGTCGGACACCATAAAACAATATATGAGTGGTCTTGCCCTTGGGGATTGTTGGCGATTAAATAACCCACATTCTAGAGAATACACATATTATTCACCACCCCAAGATTCTCTAGAATTGACCTTTTCTTGTTAAGTAACTCCGCACTGTCCAAAATCACTAATCCAGAAATCCACCCTACTGTAATTTCTGATCACGGGCTGATTAGTTTCAACCTGATAAATGAAACAAACCGGAACCCTCCAAGGAGGTGGAGGTTAACACCTCACTTTTGACAGATAAAGAATTTAACCATTTCTTTTCAAGAGAATGGACATCCTTCATTGAACTGAATAACTCTCCAGAAATATCACCATCCTCACTTTGGGAAACAGCTAAGGCAGTTCTAAGAGGTAGTATTATTTAATTCTCCACTCAAAAGAAAAAGAAAGGACAAGAATGCTAAAATAAACTCGAACAGCTACTAAAGGAGTTGCACATCCAACAAGTCCACTCATCTTCTGGGCAAATCGTAAATTAGATCATGACAATTACCTCTCAACTTGACACTATCATCCATCAAGAGACACAATTCCTTATGCAACGAACAAGAGCAAATTATTATGAATTCAATGATAAATCAGTTAAATGTCTTGCCAATCAATTTAAACGTGATAGAGAAAAATCACTTATTACAGCCATCAAAGATTCACAGGGTAGAATAACATACTCTCCTCAAGACATCAATAACATATTTAGAGACTTTTATCATAACCTATATCACTTGGATAATAAATCGAATATATCAAACATTCACTCATTCCTTGATGATATTGACCTTCCACCTTCGATCACAACACTTACTCTTGAAGAACTCAGGAGAGCGCTCTTCTCTATGCCCAACAATAAATCTCCTGGATCAGATGGCTACCCAGTAGAATTTTATAAACACTTCTGGCCACTTATCTCCCCATTATTCATCAGAATGGTTACAGAGGTCAAGTCAACCTCCACCATGCCTCCGCACATGAATACTGCTCTCATTTCGGTTTTGCTCAAACCCAATAAGGACCCAACACTCAACTCCAGTTACAGACCCATGAGCCTTATTAATTGCGACCTTAAGATTATAAGTAAAACACTAACCAACAGAATTGAAAAAGTAATTCCATTTATAATTCACCCAGATCTAACAGGCTTTGTCAAAGGCAAACACTCATCCAGCAATATGCGTAATATGCCCAATTTATTCAGTCTGATGAGCATATCTAAAGGGAACAACTTTAATACTATTATTGCCTCTTTGGATGTGGAAAAAGCATTTGATAGAGTTAATTGGACATATCTCTTTTCAATCCTCAACAAATTTAGCTTTGGAGAGTCCCTCATTCAATGGATCAGAATCCTCTACAACTCTTCATCTGCTTCTGTCTTCACCATTGGTTACACCTCACAGCGTTTCACTCGACAACGCGGCACAAGATAAGGATGTCCGCTCTCCCCCTTACTATTCGCCATCTTTATCAAACACCTCGCTGCGGCTATCCGTCAAAACAGTAATATACTGTATGTAGGCTTCTTCTTGTCGTGTCCACAAAACAGTCAGTTACAGGGCTTGGTTAGATGTGGTTCAGCCACAGCTGAACACATTGCTGTCCCTTCTCATTAAACTCTGCTAAGTCCTATAGTGTGCAGGGCTGTTCCAGCAGCGGACATATCAGGAGGTGCTCCATGGTCTGTGGTCCAGTTCCACAGTCACACACAGCGTCCCCGTCATTCAGGTATCCCCATTTGGCAAGAGTGGCTTTTGCATGTCCAACACCAGATCTTAGTCTGTTAAGGCATTTCCACACTGCGTAGTTGGTGTCTGCTCCAGGGGGCAGTGCCTCCCTCGCCTTTAGCTCCATTGTTGTTTCTGGTGGGAGGTTGTCAAGTCTTTCTTCCCACCGAGTGACTCTTTTACTGCTTGCGCTCAGTGTTCTGAGAGGTGGGACGCTCTTCAGGAAACTTTTCCTGGATTTAAGGCAGCTTTTGGCTGGCACATGGCCGAAGAGAGGATGTCTTTGATCATTGGACTGTTGTTGCCGCTCTTTCTTGCTTGCTGCATTTTGTCGTATCTCTGGTGGGGCTATGCCTGCCAGGATGTATAGCTGGTCTGTAGGTGTTGGTTTCAGGCAGCCAGTGATAAGGCGGCAGCTAGCATTGAGGGCGGGGTCCAACTTCTTGGCATGGGCAGCTCGCTCCCATACTGGGCAGGCATACTCGGCAGCTGAGTAGCAGAGAGCCAGTGCGGTTGCTTTCAGAGTCTGTGAGTTAGCACCCCAGGTTGTTCCAGTGAGCTTGCGGATGATGTTGTTCCTCGCACTCACTTTACACTTGGTCTTCTCAATGTGGGTCTTAAAAGAGATGCATCTGTCCATGATGCCTACATGGACAGATGCACAAACATGAAACTCTGTTCACGAAATCAGTTTGAATGCAGACGATATCCTGTTGTACATACGGAACCCAATATCATCCCTGCCGGAGGTGTTCAATCTTATATCTAAATTCTTAGCTATCTCAGACTATTTAATAAATTGGACTAAAACCACAGTCTCATCACTCATTGGGGGGGACTGTAATGCTGCAATCCAGAAACTTCGCTTAACCATCACAACGGGCAAAATCAGATACCTTGGTATTGATATCTCCTCCAATCTATCAGATTTGTTTACCCTTAACTTCATTCCATTGCTGAAATCCATTGAAGAAGACCTAATTTGATGGAACAACCTACCCATCTCATTAAATGGTAGGATAGCAGCATTGAAAATAATTATACTTCCAAAAATAAACTATATATTTTAAACGACCTCAGTCCAACCAACAGTACATTGGTTTAATACTCTCGACTCAATAGTCAACAATTTTTATTGGAGATACAAGAAACCAAGAATTAAACTAGCAACACTACAGAAAAGCAAAGACTGTGGAGGCCTAGCAGCCACAAACTTTAGATACTACTGTCGAGCAAACCATCTTCAATTTATAATTAAATGGTAACAACCAGAGCAACAATTGGCCCACGGATCGCGAGACATTGAACAATCTGAATGTCAGGAGTTATCATTATCCGATCTCCCATTCCTTACTGAATCTATAATGAAACACAATTGCTTTAAAAACCCATTTATCGCAACAACTGTCAGCCTGGTGGAAATTCCTCAAACTCAGTGGTCACACTCTTTCTCCAAAAAAATGAATGCCAATCTGGCAAAACCCAGATTTCTTGTTTAAAAACAGACCAATAATCTTTAGGTCTTGGAAAAGAGAAGGAATTACTCATCTGGAACACATTTTTGAAAACAATTCGCTTATATCCTTCCCAACCTTACCCCAAAGGTAAAATATGGGTGGTCACGGCTTCCTTCAATTCCTTCAATTACAGCAGTCTCTAAAAGTTAAAATCAAATTGACGAACAACATCCTACAACCACCTGAAATGATTGAACATCTCACCCATATCAGTGACTTGAAAAATCCCTTTTCCAGAATATACAAACTTTTATTAAAAACAGACAACACCTTATCTTTACCTTAATGAAATGGGAAAGAGACCTTGCTGTTCCCACCGATATCAATGCGGGCGCTTATTTGCAACAACACCTTTTCTATGACCCACAACTCCAAAATGCAACTCATCCATTATAGGATTTGGCAGAGCCCATTTTCACGGAACACAAAATGTTCAAAATGGATTTTGTGGATGAAGACATTTGCTCTCGCTGTTCCCTTGATACCAGAGATACCATTCCCTTTCATGCCTTCTGGCTCTGCCCACCTATCCTGGCATTCTGGACCAACATCACCAAGAAGCCATCAACCCTTCTGGGTCACAGCATTCTCCCCGTCTATATGAATTCTCGGTGAGCTCTCCTCAGTCGACCCACCACTGAAACACCACCAACCCATTTTGATCGCCTTAACAATGGCCAAGAAGACAATATTACTCATTTGGAAGAAGAGAGATAATCTCACCACATCCCAATGGTTGCAGTTATAAATAGATTACATCTCAATGGAAAAACCATTGGCAATATCCCAAAACAATGTTGATTCATTTAATGAAATATGGGCTACTTTTATCACTGACATAACTCCATCATTTAATACTTGAGTCTTCATAAGTCGGTGCAATGTCGTTGTGCTTTGGGACATGTGGGGGTCCTCCTGGTCTGCTGGGGCTCTTCAGTTGGGTGGACTCCCGGGCGGCTCTGGGGACATCCGTGGTGCGTGGGCCTGTGTTCTTGGGGGATCCCGGGGCCCCACTGGGGAATTAGGTGGTCCGTCTCCGGGGGTGGGGGAGGGGAACGTGCTCCCGGGGAGTACTTGCAGCTGGCGTCAGCGTGTTGGTTCGGGGCGTGGTTGTGGATTCTGGGGCTCGGGTTAGGGGCGGGGGGTGTGGGTCGCTGGTTCGGGTCTCGGCCCCGTGGTTGGCCGGTCGGCACGCAGCTGGTCTCGCCCGCCCCACGTGCAGTGTGGCTGGGCTTGTGTGTCCTTCTGCGTCCGATGGGGGGGGGTGGCCTGTCGTGCCGGGGCTGGTTAGGCGTTCCGTCTGGTTCTGTCAACCAGGGTCCTGAACCTGGCTGGCTGTGATAGGTGCAGGGCTCATCATGTGGCCTCCTTCATGGGGGGTGGTCTCCGGCTGCCGGGGTACCTACCCTCTGGTGCTCTCGGTGCATGGGGCGGTCGTTGCTGGGGGGTCAGGCTGTGGGTGGGGGTGCCGTCTGCCGCCCTCTGTTCTGTAGTCCGCATGCTCGGCGGCTGGGGGATGACCAGGGGCCTGATGGGGGTGCGGAGCTCCCCAACATGACGGAGGCGCATGGAAGGCCTATTAGTGAGTATTTCATTGTAGTATTTTATATTCCAGCCAAAGCTATGAGTTATCCATGTGGTGTATCTTTCAGCAGAAGGCAGAGCCCAATAATTAAAGCCATGGCCGGTGAGCCCATCAAACAACACGAGGGAAGGAAGGTACAACAAAGTTTGCACGCGCACCCTAGCCACATTTCAGTGAAGAGGAGATCTCTTGGTTTGTGTGCAATGTTGGACAACGGGTTCATTTTTAATTTTTTTATGGGAAACAACTGAATGCACTTTGTGATTCTGACATCAGGGACGGAATGGAATATGTTTGTTTGTGTTTAAGGTTCGGTACGCGGTTGTCGCTGTCACCACTTGAGTTCAAAGGGTCTGTGACGTGCCCAATGTAGTAGGCCTAGAATTGAGCAATTTTTTTCATTAACATTGTCCAGTACTTCCTCTTATTTTGGGAAGTACTAGATCCTTAAAAATTGAGTTGTGGAGAGAATCTATCCAAAGTCGGTTATCTGTTATTTTTCTATTTGTCGTTTTCTTTTGTGGTGCTGGAGATATCATTACATCGAGAAAGGTCTTTTCCCACTACTATCTACAAAGTCTCATTCTTGGCTGTGGAGGAAGCTCCTTATTGAGGGGAGAGGTATACACGAGAGGTCTTCATGGGTATACCCACACCCGAATACAGACGCCCCAACCCGGGACTGGTCAGGGATCGGGTTCACACTTTATGATGGCCAATTGGGTTTGGGTTGGGTCGCATTCTTCATCAATTCCCGAGCCGATCAAGTTCAAAAAGTGATCAGTATTTATTTCTTTAGTGCTTTAAAGCAAACCACCTTCATACCAAAAAGCATTACAATGGTGGAAGAGTCAGATTACAAGGAAAATAACAATATTGATTCCAATCGGGTTCGGGTCAGCAGTTTTTGACCCATGAAGACCACTAGTATTCATGAATGGGGTAAACCTTGCCTCTTGGACCGAAGAAGGACCATGGTTGTCGATCTGTGCCTCGCTGGGGCAGCTGTCATGTCTCATGGCGTTTCAATGTTTCATTTATGAAAGGTGAGGATAAACATTTCTAGGAGAAGGAAGTACAAATAAAATTCAAGCGAACTTTGTGGCAAGCTGATATTTTACAGATTTTTTCTTTTGTTTTAACTTCCCAACATGTTCTGTCGCATTTTCATACATTGTGAAAAGGGAAAAGAGTGATGCAGCAGAGGCAGCAGACGTTTATCAGCATGACCAAAACTCGCAAGACAGAACTTCATATTCGTATTTGTACGGTATGTCCTCTAATGCTGTTTAACGTGGGCCGCTTAGATGTACACCAGCACACAAACAGAGGCTGAGTGTGAGTGCTGAACGGTTGAGGCTTGAAACAGCCCTATTCCACAATGTCAAAAAAGACACGTCCTGAATGTACCACTGCTGCCACTGTCTCGGGTGGCACAAGTAACAGAGTTACCTCAGAAGGAACCCCCAACTACATAACCAAAGCATTTAATGTGCCTTAACATTTGCTTAGTAGTCCCTTTGAACAGCGACCATGGCTTTTTCTGAAGGAGAGTCGAGCCGTTTTGCTACGCTTCAAAGTACAGTCCCAGGCGCTTCGCTGCTGCTCCGATTGGAGGAAATAAGCAGCCACATCACTGAAAGCTGAGACTTTTTAGTCCCTTTTATTTTCAAATTGACAAGCTTATTTTTTTCCCAAAATGGATTCCACAGGAATACAGCTTCCTAATGCTTCCATCTGGTGGGTGAAACAACAGCAAAATTAATTTTGCTTTAAGAAAGAAATCACAATAAAATGAAATAAAAACTGAAACATTAACAGCAACCAATTGGAGAGTTTGACTTGATATGTGTTGCTTATAACTGCAGAAGGTACAAACTGTACCTTCAAGCAACACATCAAAGTTCTAAATTTTTGTTATAAAAATATTTTGCCCCCAAAACAAACAATAACATGTAATTGTCCGCTCACTTCAAACTTCTGCTTTTTCTGACTCAGAACAACTCATCCTTTGTCCATTTCTGACGATAGGTAGCAGCCATGATTTGGTGAGAATCAACTTACTTTATCACTGATTACCATGGTGTTCCTAATACCAGACATTCCATTTTCAGCCATGCCCCCATTTCCTGTTTGGAGAAAAAATGAGGGGGGTGTGAATAATCCAGGGATATTTTAGTTTTTTTTCTCCTGCATATGGCTCGCTCTCAAATTTTAAGTGCAGTTTAAATGCAATTATAGCCAGGCTCCTTTTAGTCTGAGATGCCGATAGCGAGTTCAAGAGAGCAGACAAGTGAATCGGTTATTTTAATTCCTGAAAAGGCCGATACAGTTTTTTAATTATCAAATTGGTCTTCCTCAGAAAACAATATGCCATGTCAAGACATGGACTTGAGCTGAGAGCTTAAAAATTATCTGCAACAGAACACTGCAGTAAATGATTTTATTATTATCAGTTAGGGGGTCTTGGGTGGGCCTTGAGTGGATCTTGGTGGCTGGCCTGCCGTGACGCAATGTTATAAAAATGCCCTATGGTGTATGTCCAGGCTGTTGACAGTGCAAAAAACAAGAGTATTTCTCCAAACATTAGAACATTAGCGTTCTTCTTTGGTTGATTTGGGACAATATGAGTTGGGTTTAATAGTTCAATAGTTCAGGCTCTTGGAAAACACAATTTCCCTAACAAAGCTAAGTCTGGCTTTAGACTAAGCCACTTAGGCTGCGTTCCCACAACATTTGGAAATCTTGGCATCTTTACTTTCTCTCCGGGCTCCAACAGCCTGCCCCGGCCCAACCTCCAAATTCACCCCCTCAGCCACCACCTCTGAGCAAGAAAAATAAACCTCATTCATAAATCAGGCCAACACACGCAATTATATGAGTGTGGTAATGAGATTAAAAGAGAAATGAATAAAGGAGTCCTATGTGACGACGGACTTTAATAATTCACACTGCATGGGATTTAAAAAACAAATATATAAGATGGAGGATCAAGAAAATAAATTCAATACTCAATACAATACCCTTCTCCCTGCCAAATGCCTTCATAATAGCAGATAGACACACACAACAACACACAAATACACACACACTCCGACATTAGGATCAGCTCAGGGCTGCCCAGCACAGCACAAGTGCACACACACGCACGTGCGCCGAACACGCGCACACGCACACAAGCAGGCATTAAAAGACCAATTTCAAGTAGGAAGACATTACTACTTAGTGAGCTACTTGGTGGAGAGCCAGATAAATTAGCATAGGCACATGTACTCTTTATTACAGATGGAAAGGGGAAATGAGATGTGTGCATGTCTCTGTGAGTGTAGGTGTGTGCGCTTTTATATGTGTGTGTGTGGATGTTAGCCTCTGGAAATGCCCTCAAACAGCGGCACCCTGGCTGTGAGTTTTAATTGGAGGTTTGGCCGCTAACCACGGCAGCGCCCGAAGACCTGGCACTCTGGAATAACTAATCGTACCTCTGTAAAAAAAAATAAAAAGTCTGTGAATCAACCACTCAAACTCACACTGTCACGTACAAGGCAGCAGAGAGAAGAATTATAAATTAAATATAGTGGGCAGTGTCTAGATACCTGCCAAGAAATAGTTGTTTGGAGTATTACCATTTTTGCCGACGTACAGAGGCTGTCTTTAAACTTTCCACAGCTTATAAGTGGGCACTTTAACTGCGGTTGTTTAAAAAAGTTATCTCTTCCTGTGATGAGATGTCTTTCCACTGATAGGAACTTTAAACTGTGTTAGAAGTAATTCAATCTTCTTGGCAAGGCAATACTGAATTATAAACATTGCATGTTGCAGTCATTATGCTATGTTCACTACGTGAACACCAAAGTACCATACAGTGGGACATCCTGCTGCAACTCTCCTGGGTGGATCTATTAGGATAGAAAGACTGCATCTGAACTGGAATACTATTAAGAATTAAGTATGCTCACATAATATGCAAAAAGAACCAGGATGACATACTTCACCAGATGCAGTATTATAGCTTGCAAACACTGTACACTATGCTGGCAAGTACATCCCGTAATGTTTTTTGAGGGTGAGATGTCAGCAAAAGTTTATATGCAATTGCACCACTATATAATTAGGTAATATGCCCAAGGAGCCATCTTTCTTATTTCACATGCTAAAGTATGCTGGACGATAGGACTAACATTTGTATGTAGCGTGCCATGTCGTACAAAATAATTCTATGGAAAAACCTGTAAATCCATTCTCCATTAACCCTCGTCAACTTAGGTTCACCTGTGTTTTCTGAACATTCCTTTTCGTAGTTGCCAGCCAGTAATGGCAAATACTGGTGGGTGAGGAGTGTGAAGAGAAAGGGAGTAGACAGACAAGGCACAGGATAGATAGAGTGAGAAAAACAGAACGCAAAGAAAGGGATGGGCCAAATACTTCCGTAATATTCCGTCCATATTTGCTCATACTCCCTCCTCTCACTTCATGTCAGCTTCCAGACATGTACATGTCAAAATCCATGCAGTGATCTGCCAAGAAGCTTCCATTTTCTTTTTCAAGAGAGAACAGGAGTGTGAGGGAGAAGACCCTGCAAAAAAATCCTCTCGAACCCTCGCATTATCAATGCTGCAGGTGCTATCGTGAGATACCGCTTATGACCTTGCTTAAGCAAACAGAGCATGCGTTCACACTGGCGGCTGATGAAGTATGCAAAGTGCCAGCCCTGAATTATTTTCGATCAATGGAGGGTGGAAAAAAGGTGCAAGTTTGTCTGTGTGTGTGTGTGTGTGTGTGTGTGTGTGTGTGTGTGGGAGTGTGTGTGTGTGTGTGTGTGTGTGTGTGTGTGTGTGTGTGTGTGTGTGTGTGTGTGTGTGTGTGTGTGTGTGTGTGTGTGTGTGTGTGTTGGGGGGTGATGCCCACTTTCACTGGTGTCAGCTCTTCACCTCTTGGCTCCTGTGATCGCCATGGAAACTGTTGATTAATGTGGAGGTCGCCGCAGTTGACTTTGACGAATGCTTGCACCAAAAGTGGTGGGGGGATGGGAGTAAGGGTCCAACTCCACTTGGGAGGGAGTGGTGACTGTTTATAGGGTGTTGGGGGTTGGGCTGTTCACGGAAAGTTTGACCGATGGGTAAATCATAAGGCTGGACTGGTTGGCAGGCGTGTACACTTTTGGGACAGTGATTTCATACAAAAGGACCCCCACCCCAAAAATACCGACCACCTCATAATTAAACCCAGAGAGTGACCAAAGTAATATATTATTGAACAGGGTGGCGGGGAGGGGGATTGTGGTCATAGGCGAATAAATTAAGTTAAATAACTCAACAAATTCAAGCAAGGCTTTGCCGCAGCCGGCAGGTTCAGAAGCATTTATAACTGTCCTGTTTGGGCTCAACAGTCTCATTAATTAATGTCACATATTGAAGCCTATGAACACACATTGAAAGTTTAAGAATCAAATCATTCGTCTTTGTCAATCATAATCAACCACGTCCGGATGAGAACGAAAATGGAGAATTCCCCCATTAGTTTACTACAGAGAGGCAGTAGAGGCAGAGAAGTGGGAAAAAAAGAGGTAGCATAGAGATACTGTACACTCCCTTGTCCCTCTTTCTAATAGAGGACAGATATCTCTTCCTTTTATAGTAAATCTGTTATTTCCAGTGACGTGATTTTGTCTATGATGTCAGTGTGGATTCGCTCATTAATTCCCACGGTCATCATTGTATTAACCGAAACATATTCCTTGGTGTAGGACGTGTTGGGAAAGAGAGGGCGGGTCAGTGACAGAGAGAGAAAGAGAGGGGCCCAGCACAGGGAAAGGGGTCATGTAATGTGATGGGGCGTTGACGTCGAACCTTCCAGAGTTAGCCATTGGATCGTTTATTTTTAGGAAGCCAAGTGTCACATGTACAATCTTCTGCATTGACATGCGAGGCAAGGGAAGGACATTTGGGGACATCAGCACTTTGAGGAACAAAGAGTGTGTGTGTGTGTGTGTGTGTGTGTGTGTGTGTGTGTGTGTGTGTGTGTGTGTGTGTGTGTGTGTGTGTGTGTGTGTGTGTGTCTGTGTCTGTGTGTGTTTGGGTGGGCTGCACACAAGAGGCTATCACTCACTAGACAGCGATTTCCTTCTAGGAATTAACAGACTCTTAGAACAGCCTTAAGTCACACTTAGAAAGTGTGACTTAAGGCTGTCTGTAAAGTTTGCTAGTCATAATCTTATCCTCAAAAAGTCTCAAAATGTCTTGAATTCAGTTTTACAAATATTAGCCCTTTAAAAGTCATGGAATAGTCTACAATTTGCATTTGAGGTCCTCATTTCAATTTAACAATGTATTTATTCTAATATAAACGGTCCAACTAAACTCTAACTCTACTAGTACTACTTGTTTCTAGAAAATGTTTAGGTGACTGTGACTAACTGTTAGTTTGATACTATAACAAATGTGAGTAAGTTGCTTGGACAAAAGCGTATGCTAAATTAAACAACGTAATTGTGGCAGTTCCGCCTGCCACACACCACCCGAGTGGCGTTTTCAGGGCCCTCCGGCACAGAGACACAGTTGATGGGGTTGAAAACATCCCAGTTTATTATAGAGAGGGGGCTATGTGGAACAAGCCCCGGGGCAGATGGACAGCATGTCAGGACGAGAGCTCCTCTCCTGTGTCTGTGTAGGGATGGGGGTTTTACCTGTTGCTCGTTGGCCCGATCAACGAACAACAGGTAAACAGCCACACTGATAATAAAATAACCTCATCTGCATCAGAGTCAGCATTGCTGATGTCAAACAATCCTAAGCCCTGAATCAAACACTTACCTGTTAGCTTCTGTTGGCTTCTGGCCTGTTCATTTTGTGTATGGACTAAAAGGTCAGAGATTCAGATTCCAGAAACAGTTGAACAGTTGGAGTGTCTTTACATCACACACATTAGCTGGAAGCTACACTTTTGGAGTGATGATGAAACACTGTCCATGCTCACCCAAATTAAAGAGCAGAATTTTTTTAAATTCTTGGACAGACCAAATGCAGAATTGATAGTTGATGGTGGTTAAACAAATTTGAGTAATGCAAACACATGTAAAAGAAGACTCAGAATATCATCTTATTCTGGTTATTCACATATCGTGAATAATGTTATTCTGAATGTGTGCATGTAAACATACTGACTGTCTGCACTGACCCAGTCGTTGCTCTAACTTCAGGCTGACTGTTGAACATATCTCAGGTGGTGAGAGCACTGCTCTACAAAATGTAGTGTACTGATCTACAAAGTGGAGACCGGTAATTCACAAGGGATGGCCAGACCGATACAACATCAGGATCAGAGTGTCGTGATCCTCACAGAAAAATTGCGATACCAAGTGATTCTTCAACCAATAATTTTAAAGTAGTGATTTGCCTGTGATAGCGGCCATTATTATTGAGGGACAGGGGTCATTATTCAGAAATAACTGACAGCTAATTGCTGCTATAGACCAATCGGAATTGAGTATACCACAGAGCCGTGCAATACAATTGTCCACATTTACCAATTTTCACTGAGTGTTTGTATCAGTATTTACTATTGGGATACTGGCCTTAGTATAACATGGTATTCCCTCCACTAACACCCCCTAGCGTCTATGCCTTACTCCGTTTTGCCCCTTTGATCTTCAAGCCGCTTTCGATGCAACATGCATTAATGATATCATCACGGCTCACCCTGAGTGGCATGCCCTGCAAGCGTCAAGGCCAATAGACTACCCATTTGATCCTATGAACGCTTGGCCTACTTGAGAGGGCTCATTTAAGATGCAGCTAGTTGTTCAAAGGCAGCAGGCTAAAAGGACATCGTGTATGCAAAGTAAAAAAATGTGTGATCTAATTTAAATATAAATTAGTCTTGTGATGTGTTGATTTTTGTTTTCTTTTTTCCTCTCAAATGTATGTGTTGAAGATAAGCCTTGGGGTGCACAAACTGCATTGACTGTGTTGTGGGTAGCTAGTGGGGAGAGGTGGTGTGGGAGAGATGACATTGAGATGAAGAGAAGGCAAACACAGACTAACTGAAATGTTCTTGTCTGTCATAACAGCGCAGTTGGCTTTTGAGATCTCAAGTGCTTCATGCTCTCATTTAAAGACACACATCCCCTGAAAATGATAATCTGGGGTTTTTTGGACTGTGGGTATAAGGTAAGAATGGAGGGAGAGGGACAGCTCCTGCAAGCCCTCACGTTTGCCTGTTGATGTAAAACTTGACTCAAAAAAGATGGCAAATTACCTTTCCCCAAATACTTTTTTTTGATGCATACATACATGCATACCATTTGCTGAATATTTTTGAAGAACATTGCTTTAACATTTTGTCTTTGTGTCTAACAAATTTACACTCTGAACCTGTCTGTGTCCTATTGTTATTGTCCTAATCAAAATCAGTCAGGCATTGTGTATATGAAAGTGTGGCTGATGAGGGGGCGTGGTTAAGACAGGGTCTGTAGGCTACAACCCGGGCTTCATCCCGTACTGGTGCATCTGTTCTGACTCGGCCGATCAGCCCGTTGCCGCTGATTGGTCTGAGTCAGCTGGGAGAGTTTTCTTATGTGTTGTTTGTCTTCCAGTGAGGACACGCGGTGCAGGAGACCCTGCAGACCAGATTGTGACCCAAACGGACTCTGATCAATTATTTAATACCGTATGTTCATGTTTTGGCCAGCAAGCATTTTTGTTTTGAGTTTTCTATAAAAATACTCCAGCCGTGTCGGCACGTCACTGCCACTCTCACGTCTCCCTCTCTCTCCCTGAACCTGTGTGTGTGGACGGAACTGTCAACAGAAAGACTTGGTCTCCAGATAGTTTGTTAAATAACCAATTATTGAAATGTTGATTTCCATCATGTAGAACATTCACATTTAACATGTATTCATTTAGCAGACACTTTTTTCCAAAATGACTTACATGAGGGGCTATAAACAATCAAAGCATACATCGACCATTGGAGCAACTTTGAACTTAAGTGCATCAACACCTGTTTTTTAAATTCAGCCAGATACCTGTACAAAATAGCTGTTATAAGTTTTATTTATTTTTTTTGGAAGTTATGCCCTATGTCAAAATATCAACTTTAAACTTGTCAACATCATCAACTCAAATGTTGTCAGTGCATTATGTCAATACAACAACATAAAACTAGTCAACATTGAAAAAACGTGTAATTAGTCATAGCTAAGATAGAATCAAGTATTCAGTTGTTCCCGAAAGAGCAGTGTCTTCAGGTATTTCTTGAAGGTTGTGAACGTCTCTGCAGAGTAAATAGTTAAGTCCGCCATTAGTGCAGTACGAATTAGAAGAGTCTGAATTGAACTCATTCTACACAGTGGAGGCACCAGCCGCCGCTCTTTTCCAGACCTCCGAGAGATCCAGATCCAGTGACTGCCAGCATCATTGATTTGAAACTGATGCTGGCAGCTACATGGAGCCAGTGGAGAGAGATGAAGAAAGGCGTGACATGTGCACCCTTTGGCTGGCAGACAGAGATGTCTGTTAATCATGGCAAGATTCGCCCAGAAGATCGCCGAGACAGTGGTATCCCCTGGAGGAAAGGAGAGGTAGAGCTGGATGTCATCAGCGTAGCAGTGGTAGAAGGAACCATGCGACTGGATGACCGATCCCAGTGAGGTGGTGTGCAGTGAGACGAGAAGAGGGCCAAGCACAGATCCCTGTGGGATGCCAGGCGTTGACCACTTTTGAAGCCAGACAGGTTAAGATCCAACAGGTTATTCTGTGTGAGATAAAGATAAATTTGTTTACATACAGCATGTTCAAGTGTTTTGGATAGAAATGGCAGTATACAGTATGGCATTGGCAGTATACCTGTTCAGAGAACGACCTCACTTAACGCTTTACAACTGAGAAACTTACCTCTACGCTTCAGCTTCCCATGTGCTTGAATGTAATTTAATGCAATCGATTTAAACCTTAAAAAAATATTTTGAATCGAATTCTCAAAAACGGGAAGCTGAGATTAGTCACCTCTCTTAATGTTTTTTTTTTAATTCTGAATAACTGTAATATAACTTTTTTTGTAAAACATCTTGCAACTGCCGCAGTACATCCAGAGTAATGTTGTCTACAGAGGTTGCAAAAGAGTCAATAAAACCCCCAAAAACCTGACTATATTGTGAGATTCCAATTTTTATAAAGGAGATTTTTAAAATTAATTATATAGTATATTATAGTATGTATGTAATTTACATACATACTATAATATGTATGTAAAATACATAGTTATAGTATGTAAATACATATAGTTATAGTATGTATTATAACGTACCACTCTACAGCAGAGTGGTACGTTGTGGCGATAGTGGCGCCAACCCTAGCGGTCACCTGCGCCGGCGCTCCGGTTGACTATTGCACTTTTTAGTATTTTTTTCCATTTTTTATCATAATGTACGTCAAAAAAGCATCGACAGTTACCTCATACGACCGCGATGCACTCAGGGATATAAGGCATGGAGGCATCTGCCTAATGGTAAACAACCGCTGGTGTAACGCCAACAACACCAAATTCCTCTCCCACTCCTGCTCGCCGAACCTGGAACAGCTGACCATCCTATGCTGTCCATTTTATCTTCCCCGGGAATTTAGCACGGTCATTATTACAGCCGTTTATATCCCACCGCAAGCAGACACCGACGCAGCTCTGTCGGTTCTGTATGATGTGTTGTGCGGATTTCAGAACAGACATCCCGATGCGGCTGTGGTGGTGACTGGGGACTTTAACAGGGCCAACCTTAAAAAAGTTCTGCCTAATTTCCACCAACACATCACGTGTGCCACCAGGGGAGATAAAACTTTGGACCATTGTTACACACCGTACAAGAACGGATACAAGTCCGTCTCGCTCCCTGCTTTCGGAAAATCAGATCACGCCACGATCTCGATGGTTCCCGTTTACAGGCCTCTGATCGCGGGAGAACTGGTGGTGGCGAGGGATGTGAAGCGGTGGACGGACCAATCAGAGGCTGCGCTTCAGGACGCTCTGACTGACGTAGACTGGGACATGTAAGTTTTGTAACTACGCTAGCGTATAATATCGTTCCCACGGTGAAAGTTCGGATATTCCCAAACCAGAAACCATGGGTTGATAAATCCATCCGCTGTGCTCTGAATGCTTGCACGGCCGCTTACAACGACGGTCTTGTATCTGGAAATATGGACAATTACAATCTGCGGAGGGCGGTGAAGGACTCTAAACGGACGTACAGAGAGACTGTGGAGCTACAGATGGAGCGGGGGGACACAAGACGCTTGTGGGAGGGGCTGCGAACAATAACAAACTACAAGAGCAGCTCCTCCCCAGCCACGAGTGTGGAGGCCTCCATAGCCAACCAACTGAACTCCTTTTATGCGCGGTTCGAGTCTGGCAACCACACCGCTAGCTCGCCAGCTAATTGGAGTTACACCGCTGGGGATGAGCGCGCACTCTCAGTGTCCGTGCACGAGGTCAGGAGGGCTTTGATGCGGGTGAACACCAGGAAAGGTGCAGGCCCAGATGGCATATCTGGGCGTGTACTGAAGACCTGCGCTAACCAACTAGCTCCGGTGTTCACTACAATATTCAGAATCTCCCTGGCTGAATCAGTGGTCCCGTCCTGCTTCAAGAGGTCCACTGTCGTTCCTGTCCCGAAGATCGCCTCTCCTGCCTGCCTGAATGACTACCGTCCGGTGGCCCTCACCTCGGTGGTCATGAAGTGCTTCGAGAGGCTGATTAAGGATTATATCTGCGCCTCCCTCCCCTGCACCTTGGACCCGTTACAGTTCGCGTACCGGCAAAACAGATCCACCGATGACGCGGTCTCTCAGGTACTGCACACCACCCTCAAGCACCTGGATGGCCAGAAGGGGGCCTATGTGAGATTGCTGTTCATCGATTATAGTTCAGCTTTCAACACCATAGTCCCCACCAGACTGGCTGTCAAGCTGAAGGAGCTCGGACTGAATCCTCCACTGTGCGCCTGGATCCTGGACTTCCTCACAGCCCGCCCCAAGGTG
Organism: Zeus faber; assembly: GCF_960531495.2. NCBI lineage: Eukaryota > Metazoa > Chordata > Actinopteri > Zeiformes > Zeidae > Zeus > Zeus faber. The sequence continues at coordinate 24,353,548 of NC_137208.1, forward strand.
GTCAGGGTGGGGAAGCACATGTCAAGCTCCCTCACCCTGAATACAGGATCCCCCCAGGGCTGCGTCCTCAGCCCCCTACTGTACTCCCTGTACACACATGACCGTGTGGCCAGGTCCAGCTCCAACACCATCATCAAGTTTGCTGACGACACCGTGGTCGTGGGCCTGATCACCGACTGCGACGAGAAGGCCTACCGTGAGGAGGTGGCTGACCTGTCACTCTGGTGCCAGGACAACAGCCTCCACCTGAACGTCAGCAAAACTAAGGAGCTGATTGTGGACTTAAGGCGAGGATCACAATCGAGGACACACGCGCCCTTGGTGATTAATGGGACCTCTGTCGACAGGCTGAGCAGCTTCAAATACCTGGGAGTCCACATCACAGAGGACTTTACATGGACTGTACACACAGACACTCTGGTGAGAAAGGCGAGGCAGCGTCTTTACCACCTCAGGCAGCTGAGGAAATTCCCTGTCTCGGTGAGGATCCTCAAGTCCTTCTACTCTGGAGAAGTGGAGAGCATCCTGACAGGCAACATTACTGCCTGGTTTGGGAGCTGTACTGCTCAGGACAGGCGGGCCCTGCAGAGGGTGGTGCGTTCAGCTGAACGTACCACTGGAACTACCCTCCCCCCCTTGCAGGAGTGATACACCAGGAGGTGTAGTAGCAGAGCCCGCAGGATCATGAAGGATCCTCATCACCCCAACAACGGACTGTTCCAGCTGCTGCGGTCAGGCAAGCGCCTCCGCAGTCACACAGCGAGAACAGAGAGACTGAGACGGAGTTTTTTCCCACAAGCCATAAGAACTGTCAATGCTGACCTCACCAGGGGTCCTCACTGAGCCAAACACCTAGGCTCCGCTACCTTCTGTACCTTATGTAGCATACTGTACCGCATACTGTGTCACTGTTCAGGGTTGTTCGTGATGCCGTATTGCTGCGCCGTACTGTTGTATACTCTGCTGTATTATCCCAAACACTACCTCACTTTATTCACATGCCACTTTAATGCACATATCTGTATATACATAATTGCTTATTCCATATACATAAGCATATTCCCTCTATCTATTTCATTTTATTTCATTTTATTTTTATTGTATTTTATTTTATTCTTTATATTTTTATTTTCTCTATAGGTATTCGACTTACTGTATGACGTTTTAGGGGTCAGTTAGTTGGGCTATTAGAAATTTTTCCTACGACATATTGTGTGTTATCACCGGGTGCGCATTACATTTCACTGCATATATGTATGAAAGTATGTATATGTAAGTGACGAATAAAAATCTTGAATCTTGAATCTTGAAAAGTTTCTCAATAGTAAAACCTTCAGCAAGGTTCTGCTAACAGCTATAAATGATGGGAACCAACATTTAAAAATAGGGAACCTATCCTTTAAAAACAGCTTGGCTATGAAATAAGCATTTTCCAAAGCTGGTGCTATTTTGTAAGGTATGTTTGAAAATGCGTAGAGAGGGCACCAGGGATAAACACACCTCACCGCTATGCTCGTCTTTGTCTGAACCCAAATACCACGCAGATAATCCCAAAAGACACAAATACAGGTGAACTGCGTTATGATTTTTGGACACGTTCAGATGAGAACAATAAAAAATTAAATTTATACACACTCATATCTCTCACACCTACACGCACACACACACACACACACACACACCATTCGTGCAGTGAATGAGATCCTGGTCTACGACTCCCTCTGGCTCCCAGTGGCTATGGTGGATTTAGGGCTGATGAAGGGGGAGAGCTTGGAAAACCCATCATTCAGAGGCAGCAAGCGGGACTTGCTCAAACACCTGCGTGGGCACTCATACACAAACACACCTACACACACAAAAGCAGTATGTACACACACGCACACACAAACATAGCGGGCTGTCCAGCAAATATTTATAACCGAGCATTGATTCCACAAACAGTGATATACTAATTGGAGCAGAGCCCACACTTGAACAGCGTTACTCAGGTAGGAAGCATGCCGCCCCATCCCCCTCCATATCCCCATCCACCCTCCCCACCTCAAACATGGTGATTAAATATTGATACAGTGAGCTAGCCAGAGTTAAAGTGGAGAGCGGGGATGTGGCAAGAAGAGAAAGCAAAGTCTCGGACAGTAATGAAATCAAAAAGCATGTAAGCCGGGAGCTATCCTTCACTCCTTGCTGCTAATGTTAACACAGCCCCGCCAGGCATGCTAGCAGACAAACAGCGAGCCGATCCGGCAGGGACGTCCGTCAGTCAATCAAACAGCCAATCGGTCGGCCAGCCAGTCAGAATACTAGCCAGTCAGTCAGCTCACTGTGCTGGCAGTACCTCTGCCTCTGACAGTTCGTGTTAATGAACAGAGGCATCTAATCTGCAAAAAAGCTATTAGATGAATATGGTGTGGGGATGGTGTAGTTTGAGCAGCGACTAGTTCCAGGTAATTGGGCCCAGGATCTGTGTGGCTGTACGCCTGTTGCTTGTTAGACTAATCAACAAGCAACAGCAGCCCTTGTCATGACATGTCCATTGGCTCTGGGCTTGTTAAATCTTGCCCATTCGCTACAATGAACTGGTATGTTTTCAAGATTTTATTTTTATTTTTATTTGTCACATACATATACATACTTCCATACATATATGCAGTGAAATGTAATGCAACGCACCCGGTGATAGCACACAATATGTCCTAGGAAAAAATAAAAAAATAAAATAAAATAAAAAGTAGAAAATTCCTTTCTAATAGACCGACTAACTGACTCCTAAAACGTAATACAGTAAGTGGAATACTTATAGAATAAGATAAAAAATATATAGAATAAAATACAATAAAAATAAATTGAAATAAAATGGAATAGGTAGAAGGAATATGCCTATGTATATACAGATATGTGCATTTAAAGTGGCATGTGAATTGAAGTGGCATGTGAATGTGAATAGTGTGAGGTAGTGTTTGGGATAATACAGCACAGTATACAACAGTACGGCGCAGCAATACGGCATCACGAACAACCCTGAACAGTGACACAGTATGCGGTACAGTATGCTACATACAGTACAGTAGGTAGTGGAGCCTAGTGCATGGCTCAGTTAGGACCCCTGGTGAGGTCAGCGTTGACAGTTCTAATGGCTTGAGGGAAGAAACTCTGTCTCAGTCTCTCTGTTCTCGCTGTGTGACTGCGGAGGCGCTTGCCTGACCGCAGCAGCTGAAACAGTCCGTTGTTGGGGTGATGAGGATCCTTCATGATCCTACGGGCTCTGCTACTACACCTCCTGGTGTATAACTCCTGCAAGGGGGGGAGGGTAGTTCCAGTGGTACGTTCAGCTGAACGCACCACCCTCTGCAGGGCCCGCCTGTCCTGGGCAGTACAGTTCCCAAACCAGGCGGACCCCATCGTCTGTGTCTTTGTGTGGGAGTGCACTGAAAACAACACTTGGATGGCGTGTGGCAGGTAGACTGCCACAATGGTGCCTGAACAGGGACTCTCTGGCACGGGGGGGAGACATAGAAGGGCCGTCCAAAGACGCTCTGGAGCCACCAGCGGGTCAATGGGCAGCCCCAGCACCAACCCTCTCCTGACTGGCAGCAGCAGCAACACCCAGGGTGTCCAGGGAAGGGCCGGGGGACAAACAGCTGCAGCAACCACCATGGGTTACTGCCTGCACGAGCTTTTCTGCCCAGCAGCCACCGCTGGGCAGAAAAGAGCAAACAAATCTTATAGACGACTTGGGAGTCTAGAGTCACTCCAGCAAAAGAGTCATTTGTCCATCTCGTTTGTGAATCTAAGAATGAATCAAAAAAAAAAGCCCTACTGTTCCATCGCTGTTGAATGCTGATTTTACTCTACCATTGTTACATTCCAACCATTTTTTCTAAGACTTTGATGAAGTTGATGGAGTTTACGACTAGTTAAAAATTCATGCTCAAGGCATTAACATGTATATACATTAATCATTATGGTTAAAATTACGTTAGCCACAAGCTACCAAGTGGCAAAATACTCAAGAAAAGGAAAATAAAATGTCATGTCATGTCAAACAGTCATTTTTTCAACTAAAATGATAATTTACATATACACAAATTATGACATCACAAATGTCAGATTTAATCATACTGAAATGGATTTCATTTGGAATTGCGGCTAATTGGATTACTCGTCATGTAGTTTAATTTCAACATCCTAAGGGGTGTGAGCCATTTGAATTTAATCATGAGATCTCACAGCCATCGCTGTATTTGGTCTGTGTGCTGGCTCTGTGTTGGGGGGGGTTCGGTTTTATCTGAATAAAGCGTTGTTAAGGATACGGTCTGGTGAACCCAAATGCATGACTCAAAACGGTTTTGGGAGTGGGTGCAAGGTTTAATGTGGAGACAGGCAAAAAGGATCAGGGTCCAGGGACAGACAGGAAATCTGGGCCGAGGAACAGGAAAGGAATAAGGAACAGGCCACAGGCAGGGAATCAGGAACAGGAAACAGACAGAGAATCAGAATCAGGAACAGGCAGGGAATCAGGATCAGGAATCAGGATCAGGGAACAGGCTGGGAAACAGGATCCAGGAGCAGGCAAGGAATCGGGATCTTAGACAGGACCGAGAGTTCAAGTGACACAGAGAGACACAGAGAGACACACACACAACGATCTGACCCCGACAGAGTGTCTGGGGAACTGGTTCAATACCATTGGAGTGACGAGGAAGGTGAAGACAGGTGGTGAGATTGCTGTCTGGGGACAGGTGTGCAGTGGCAGGGATGTGAAACCAGACACAGCCAAACAGAGGGAGCTAGAGAGGGACAGAGGGAACTGAGACAGACAGAGGGAGCCAGAGAGAGCTACAGGGAAAAAGGGAGAGAGAGAGAGAGAGAGAGAAAGCAAGAGCAGGGCAGGATCCTGACAAGCATAGTATATAATCATGGCTTTGCCAAAAGCATTTCCAGACCATAATCAGGCTTCTAAGCATTTTAATACCTGCTGTTTGTGTGTGTCCACACCTGCATGTCTTTGTGTGTTTTCATTTCCAGTGTATTGTGCAATGTAATCGATTGTGTTTCTATTTCTAATGTGGATTTGTGTGTGTGTGTGTGTGTGTGTGTGTGTGTGTGTGTGTGTGTGTGTGTGTGTGTGTGTGTGTGTGTGTGTGTGTGTGTGTGTTTGTGTGTTCAATTTGTTTGTCTTTGTGAACCAGAAAGACAAACAAAATCTAAGGAACAAGTGATAAGAGTGGTTGGCTCCAAGGTCGCTGTTAACCCACCTTTCCCCTCTTTACCCATACATTCCTCCACTCATCTCCGCCTCGCTCCCTCCCTTCGTCCCTCGATTGCCGACTTCCCTAGTGCCCATATCCTGCCAAAGGTTACTGTGCCCCTTTGCCTACCACACGCCACCCAAGTGGTGGTTTCAGGGCCCTCCGGCACAGAGACACAGAAGAGGGGGGTTGTAAACAACAGTTTGTTGTAGAGAGTTGGCTAGCTGGAATTAGCCCAGGAGCAGATAGAATGCGTCATGACACAAGCTCCAATCCTGAGTGGGTGTGGGGATAGGGGTTTTACCTGCTGCTTGTTCGAGCAACCAACTATCAACAGGTATGCAGGCACTCTGACCCGGGTCCCTAATTATCTAGATCCAGGTCAGGTGTGGCTGCTCAACTACTCCATCCCCACACCACAGTTACATTTTCTCAACGTTTGACACTTCGACAAACTAGTTGTTTTTTTGGAAGCAACATAGACTGTGAGAGGCTACTTACTTGCATTCTTAGTTGCATAGAGGTGCACTATGTAAGTGTACTTCACAGTTTACTGTGAACTATGCTTTTGTGAACGGGAGTAAGATGAGATAACAAAGACACTGATAAGACTGAGTACAGTCATAATATTTGTGCAAGTAATGTAAGTATACAAATATACCTAAAGTATAGTATTTAGCCAACTTTAAGTACACTTACAAGTGTACTTCTGTAAACTAAAAAGCGTGACATTTAGTCCAGAGGGGGAACAAAATAGTATACTTCAAACCTTACATTTTACTACTTAAGTATACTTCAGAAGCATACTTAATTTAATATATATATATATTATATTATATATATTTTCTTCCAAATATATTTTTGGAATTGCTGACAGAAGATGACTAAAGACTTACTCTAGCCATCTTCCAAATCACTTTTGTGATTCAATATAAACATTATCTTCTTTTTATATACTGTTGCGATCATGACCTGTTCAGCATTTGCATGTCTTGGAATGTTTTTTGTTTTTTTTAATAAACTTCAAACCATGCCACATCTCCTTCATTTCACATTTATTTTCTGATGATTTATATTTTGGAAGAGGAACACGACACAGCTAAAATAAATGCTTCTGCCACTAAGGGCTCTCCAACAGACCTCCCAGACCCCTTTGGACAACAATGCCAATGTCGCTTTGCTATTGGTTGAAGCCACAAATTGATCTTGTCAAAATGTACCAAGGTTGAATTCTATGCAAAGACTTGGACTTGCTGAATCCAAAATGGCATACTAGCAAACTATTGAGTTAGCAAAAATAGTGTGTTTAGTATGTCCCAATTCATCACTTGTCATCATCAACCCACAACATGCTGAAAGTAAGTGGAGCAAATGTATGACGATGTATTATGTCCAAGAAGCCATCTATGTCTTTATTCACATACTAAAGCACACAAGAGAATAGTATGAATATGTAACACATAGTACACCATGCCAGCCACCAGGAGCAACAATGGAACTTGATCCACAGACCTCACCAATCACATTGAAGTTAATTGCGTTTCATTCCAAATGCAACATAAGGATCATAAGTACTGGGGTGGTCAGTGCCAAAGCCTTGTGGGTTTAAGGGATAAAATCCATCATGTGAAAAAAGATACTACCCACACCTTCTGATCTTCACCTTTCCCGAAGTCTGTCGGTTACTTAACGTTATTTTGTGTTACAGTGTGTTACAAGTGTTACAAAATAAGAGCGAGATCGAGGGAGCCGAAGTTTGAAAGATAAAGACTTTTATTATCACTTGTGAACAAGTAACATTAAAACCTGAGTTGGTTTGCAAAGAACTCAGGAGCCTCTCCCCAGGCTGGCTTATATGCTCCGTTCTACACATCTATCATCCATACGTCATTATACCATACTATACATTCACTCCTTATGAGGAAATCTGTCCACTGTACCCTTGTTCTCCTTCTGGCCTTGAGCTTGTGTTACAACATATGGAAATCTGTCCACTGGACCCTTGTTCTCTCTCTGGCCTTGAGCTTGTGTCCCCACATATGGCACATGTTAACTCTAAACATTCCAAAGAGCTACTGTACTCATTCACCCCTTAACATCTATAAGTGTAGCATACTGTATCAGCACTGGGGGAGAGTGGTATCTTCTTTACTTAATATTTCCCCACACTTATTTGATTCATATAGCATGTAGGCAAGATAATACTTATATATTACCGTTGAATGTTATAGTAAATTTTCCCATATCCCCCCTTTGGGGCTTACTAAGTCCCAAAAATAAATTAACATATATTTGTCAATTTACAATCATATATGGCTACTTGCCGGATAGCTAGATAAATCATCAGCATTCGCATTTGGGTATCAGAAAAACCTGCTTTTCTTTCTTTAATCAGAATTCACAACCTGTAAGTTTATCAGGGCTCACAACCTGTTTTAGGAAAAAACATTACCAAATGTGTTATACCGAACACATTTGGTAATCTTGGTAATCACCGAAGTGTTTCCAACCCATCAATCAATTTGCCTTTATTACAAAATATGTGATTAGAAAAACACATCATAATATTTAATAAAAAAAAAAACTTTGGTATAATATTTAAAATATGATCAATGGTGGTGATTATCATAACAGTTGACATACTAGCACACATTGTTTAATGAAACATAGTTATAAGTGTTGTGTAAGCAGCAGCCTGTTATTTAAGTAGAGCCTTGCATGTGTCCCTTGACGTGAGGATCATTTGTTTGCTCATCCTAGTCTCTATCATGGATCTCATTATGGGAATACAACAGCAAAAAATTAAACCCATTATTATTAGTAGCACCAAGAGTATTACACCTATTTTGGCCAACATCATACCCCATCATCCAATTTTTAAATCTAGCCATGCAAAACAATCTTTTCCATAACCTGCGTTGTCTTTGACCTCCTGTCTTAGATTCTTAAGTTTATTAATTGCAAGAGTAAACGATCCATCTGGAGAGGTATACTTTGGGATAAAGGTGCAACACATTTTGCCTATGACCGCACACACTCCTCCTTTCTCTGCTAAGAGCCAATCGAAAAAGCTTGCCTATTTTGCCAAGCCACAGCGCTTGTGGCTTTCAATTGTTCGCCTAAGGCGGATAAAGCATCATCCGTATAATTAATAAACCTTTGTTGATTTTAATAGATGTAATTGATCCATTCTGTGTTTTGGGACACTCCTATGCCTGGTATTATTGTTTCAAATCCTGCTGCTACTTCATTTTGTGCTTTGCACTTTTGGGCTATACCCCTAGGTTGTCCTATTTGATCGATTTTTACACTTTCGTCTGGTTCGTATGCTCTTTTTCGCCATTTTAGCTAATTGGTTTCTAAGTTACCATCAACCCCATCTCACGAGGGTAATAACACAATTTCTGTAACCACTTGTACTCTTGAGCATCTACCTCTCCACAGTTAAGATGGTACGGGGTGAAGAATCCTCTTACCGCAGATCCAAAATTGGTCTTCCACCACTTTATCCTAAGTTTGATATACACTATCACCCCAGAGGGAGGACACAAATGACTTCTTAGCCGTTTGACCAGGGTCTTTTAGTTACTGGTCACCTTTTATAAGGTGGTTGTCTTAGTAGTGCGATCCATTTGTTATCATATCTGGTGACATTCCAAATTGTCCCACATTGCGCTTCTTCCACACTGCCCACATCACTGGCAGTTGCGCTTTCTTCGTCACTCTAATCCCTCCTCTATATGGAAATCTGTTCCTATTGGTAATGTTACTTTGCCTACTGCGTTGGATAGACTTATGTCCATATCTCAACATCTTTTCATAATTCTGTTCATAGGACTTCCATCCCATTTAGTTTCTTAATACTTGTTGTATTCACTTGATCCTAGGTACAGTAAACATTGCATTGAACACACTACTACCTTATTATGATGTGAGAATATATTTCTTGTTGTTCGTGTTTTGTTCAGTTCGGTCTGTTTCAGCAACATCCTCGGCCTTCCACCTCCCACCTGGATGGCTGTTGGTGTTGCACTGGTCACTTTGTATGGTCCCTCTCTCCTGGGCTCGTTCCACCGTCTCCTGAAGACCCTTAGGTACACGTGGTCACTGGGCTCCACCCCCCTTGGTGGGTCATCTTCTGGCTCTGGAACTCTGTCTTTCTCCTGTTGGAATATATACACTTGTGTATGGCAGTTATTTGTTTAATATATTCCCTTATTTCCAATTGCAATTGTTCCAACAGAGGTCCCTTATGGAGTCCTCTATGTTAGGTGCAGGCATGGGTCGACCCGTGAGCATTTCATGGGGAGTTAAATGTGTCATTCTGTTAGCTTGCATGCCATAACTCATTAGTGCGAGTGGAAGTGCATCTACCCAATTCAATTTAGCACTTGCACAAATTTTGTTTATTTTTGTCTTGAGTGTCCCATTCACTCTTTCCACCAGCCCCTGTGACTGAGGATGGTCCACAAAACCCAACCTTTGTTTGGCATGCAGCTGCTGTATGACTTGTTTTACTGTTTTTTGAATAAACGCCAAGCCATTGAGCGAATTTCTGTCGGAATTCCAAACCTTGGCATAACTTCTCTAATCAGAAATTTGATTACAGTGGCCGCACTTTGATCTTTTGATGGGAAAGCCTCTACCCACCTGCTAAATCTGTCTATGACTACTAACATGTATGTTTTTCCATTTACCTTCTTAATCATGTCCACACTACATATATGTATGACCGTATGTATATGTATGTGACAAATAATCTCTTGAACTTGAACTTGAACTTGAACAAAGTCTAAGACCAGATGTCTAAATGGTCCCTCAGGTGTGGGAATGTGTCCCAATGGAGTAGTAATTTTTTTTCTTAGAATATTTTTTGCACATACCTCACATTCATTAAGTTGATTATCAACCATTGTTTGCAGGTATGGTGACCAAAAACCTTGTTTTCTGATTCTTGTCATTACTTCCCCCCTTGCGCAATGGTCAAAACAATGCGCATTAGTGATAAGCAAACCCAACAACGCTGTAAACAACATCCCATCATGAGTTCTCCATAACCCTGTGGGGGTGCGCACAGCACCCCTTTTCAGCCACATGTTTTGCTCATAAACTCCAGCTTTGTCCTGCATGCGGACAACATCTTCTTCAGTAGGCGAGGCCTCAGGCATGGTCAATACTGCCTGGACTGTCCCACTACTGCTGGAGGCTACCTTGGCAGCCTCATCTGCAGCATTGTTACCTTTTATGACAGTCGTTTCCTTTCCTGTGTGCCTGGCATTTGATTATTGCTACTTGTTTAGGCAATAGCAATGCCGACATTAGTTCTACAATCTGATCACAATGCAATATGGGGGACCCATCTGTTTTCTTAAATCCCCTCATTTTCCATACCGCTCCGGACAAATGACATACGCCATGTGCGTACGCAGAATCTGTGTATATATTCACTGTTTAACCTGTTCCTTCTTGACAGGCAGCTGTAAGAGCTCTCAACTCAGCTACCTGTGCTGAAGATGGCTGTTTACAATGAGAACTTTTAATAACAAAAAAAGTTTTGTCTGGGTTCTGTCTTACCGCTGCAAACCCTGCATGGTTACCCAAATGATCTTTGTAGCAAGATCCGTCCACAAACAGCTCTTCCTCTGCCCTAATTATTGGTGTTGACAAAAGATCTGGCCTCAGTTTAGTATATGTCAGAGAGTCAGCTACACAATCATGTGGTGCTCCTTCAAAATCATGCCGAATTCTTTCTGGATTTGCTGTGGAACACCTTCTTATGGTAACATCTGGAAATGTAAGTAAATTCAAATATTCCAACAACCGTGAGTTTGTCAATACAAATTTCCCTTGTTCAATTAATTCAGTGACTTTGTGATGCGTAAAAATAGTTCCCGGGTATCCCATCGTAATGGTCGAGGCCATAAGCATACTGTACCGCAGCTAATCCCTGGTAACAGGGTGGATAGCCTTGTGCTACTGCATCTAACTTGGAGCTGTAGTATGCTATAGGTTGTTTTCACCTCCCACTACATGATTTTTGTATTAAAACCGCTGATGCGTAGCCCTGACTCCTATTTGCTACATACAATAGGAATGGTTTTGTGTAGTCTGGAGTTGCTAACGCACTTGCTCCCTGCATCTCTTGTTTGATGCCTTCGAATGCTGCCAATGCATCTGCATTCCACCTTAGCTGGGCTTGCAGGTTTGTTGTTCCTGCGGCCTTCATAATCTCTCTTAGAGAGATTAAACGAGAAAAAACACAGTTTTAAGGGCACAGTCCTCTATCCAATCTGAACTGAACCCTGTCATCCCCAGAAATGTCACAATTTGTCATACTGTCCCTGGCTTAGGTGCCTTACTAATCCCTTCTAACTGGCTGGGTGCTATTGTTTTTGTTTGATGTGCTACCAGCCTCCCTTAATATTCTACTTCTGTCCGGAAGTACTGCAATTTATTCTGTGACACCCTGTGTCCCCCTATTGCCAATTTGCTTAATACGGCCCTGGAATCCTCATGACATTGCTCCAATGTGGAAGAGCATATCAGAAGATCATTCATGTACTGTATCAGTGTCCCGTGTAACACCATCTCTTCCAAATCATTTTTCAGTACCTGGTTAAACACATGTGGAGAATGTTGAAATCCCTGTTGCATTCTTGTTTACCTTTATACGTGAATGCAAAGAGATGTCCGCTTTCTTCTGCAAGAGGCACACTGAAAAATGCCCCACATATGTCAATCACTGTGAAATATTTAGCATCAGGAGAAACATTGGTCAGCAGTATGTGTGGACTTCTGCCTGCATGTCTTCTACAACGTCATTTACGGCCCTTAGATCATGTACTAAATGCCATTTTGTCTGCTTTGAGTACTGGAAGCAAAGGAGTGTTACAGTCGCTTTTTGTTTCTATCCATACACCCGCAGCTATCAGACCTTCTATAGTAAGGGCTATTCCTATCTCAGCCTCGGGTTTCATGTAGTACTGTTTTCGCCATGGTAGTTTAGCATTTGGTCTAGTTTGGTGTCAAACTTTGACCATACCTGTTCAGGTTCTCTGGCTGCCATCTCTGTCTCTATCTTCATCTGCCTATCATTGTGTGGCTTTCCTGTTGCCATTGGTTCCTGTTGTTTCTGGACCACTTCCACTTCTTGTAAAACCCCTGTCATGTGTGTATAACATAACATTTTTAAATACTTTCCGCAACATGACTGGAGAATTAATGGGTTATCTGTTCCCTCCCATTTTAGTTGTTTTTCATAGAACATCACTGCCCCAAGTGTTTAGCTTCAAAACCCTTGTTTATAAGTAGAGTAATGTGAGGTGCTTTGTCAGTGTCTCTAAACCATTTTTTTTGTTGCTGATGATTGATCTGCATCCTGTTCTGTCATGGCTGCTCCTTGTGGTCCAATTACTATGTGTTGTGATTCTATCATTACTTTTTGCCCTGCGGCTTTCTTTTGCCATTCATTTTCTAATTGTGGGTCCTGTTGTGGATCATACATTAGGGTGCAATGATATCCTATCCTCGACTCTCTTGCCTGAAGGATTTGAGCTCTAATGTAGCTTCCCCACTTGCTCATTGTTACATTGACTTGCTCTTGAATGTCGCCTATCCAATAAATGTTTGCTGTGTCTGGTTTTGATACTACCATCTAAGGTACTGTCCCTGCAGGTTCAACCAATATGCCTTGTGGTGTGCTGAATATTTGTGTTCCTAATTTGCATAATGCATCTCTTCCTATTAAATTCACCGGTCTGGTGTCTGAAACCAACATGGATAGCATAGCTGCATGTCCATGCAGCTTTAGTGTCACTGGAGCTGTCATAGGTGTTAACTGCGTTCGTCCCGAGAATCCAACAGTTTTGGCAAATTTTCCAGCCATGGGGAGGTGAGAGGCATATTTTGAACCTACACATGTGTAAGTTGCTCCTGTATCAGCTATCATTGGTGTGGCTCTATCATTTATTCTAACCTGCAGTATTGGTTCCTCATCAGCCTGTTTTGTAATTGCTACATGCTGCCCTCCCCCTGTGGATTCTCTGGGCACCCCTAGTACCCTTGACCCATCCAGGGTCCTACCTGTCTCCTACCTGCTGTCCCTGACCTTCAATTCTGCCTGCACAATTTTGTGTTTGTGCTCAGGCAGCTGGTATGGCCGGGTGCGTATTTTCAAGCCCGGTGTTGTCGCTACATGGCGGTGTATGCGAGACGTGTGGCCTGGCAGGGCAGAGAGAATACCTCAGCAGACCGTGGCTGTGAGGCAGCCACATCTGCCGCCTGGCCCGGCGAGAGTTGGTCATGTGAAAGGGCCGGGGTCTCATAGGTATCTTTTGGAACCTCCAGGCCCAGCTTGTCTCTTCCGATCACCGCAGTGGCCAGCGAGATGGACACCCCCTCCCTCCACGCCTTTAAGAGGTTGAGGTGATACACCTGTTTTGCCCCTCGCCTGTACATACGTTTGACCTCATAATCCACCTGCCTGACTCGCCATGTGATCACAAAGGGCCCTTGCCACCTGGCGAGTAATTTAGAGCTGGATGTTGGAAGTAAGATTAACACCCTGTCTCCCGGTGAAACCTGTCTCAAGACTGTTCGAGGGGAAAGTCCCCTTCAGGAAAGCACACAGGGGCGGGGTAAGCCCAGTGGGGAGGCTCCCCCATCCCCGCCCCCTCGGCCAACTCCACCATATCTCTACAGTCCCTGGGCACCGCGCAGCACTTCCATGTTCCTACCAGCCCCTCTGCTTCCTGCATCGGCGCCCCAAACCCAGGCCAATCTGTGCATAATAACACGGGTGCAACAGGCGGGAACTAACCGTGGCCTGGACCAAATGCCTTTTCCCTCGGTGACCAATTTCCAGCTACATATAATCTCCCCCCGTGATGCCTCCACCAAAGCCCCTGGTCGAACCAAGCCTTGCTGGATCGTGGCGGGCAGCAGCCGGCAGGCTATGGGCTGCCTGTTGCGCCTCCTCTGTAAGCAGCGGGAGCAGCCGTACAGCGATCTCTTCGCCGGACCACCCACCAACCGCCGCCTATAGTTCAAACGTGGTGAGGAAAGCCTTGGCGCCGTCCATGCCAGTCATCCGGTGCAGCGCTACCGGAGCTGGAGTGTCCTGACACCCGCAAGCTGGTGGGCACTCCCGGAGCAGCTCGCACAGTGCTTTGCGGTCCGCATCTTGCATCTGCTCTATTGTCTGGAGTGTCTATGTCTGTTGCTGTAGGTGCATTGTCTGTGCCTCCTGCATCTGGGCTAGCTAGCTGACCAAGTTCTCCAGAGGGGAACGCTCTATCTTGCAAAATCGTCCTTGACAAGATCCTGTCGACTATGTCACTGAAGCACGTTCGCTACCCAAGGTTCTCCCCAAGGTTCTCCCCAAGGTTCTCCCCAAGGTTCTCCCCAAGGATGCGTGACATGGGGTTGAGTGGGGTTGAAGCGCTGACACAGCGAGTTTATAGTATTATTGTATCAGACAAGCTCCAGTGAGGATAGTACAATGAATATCGAACTTTTATGGACGGGCTTCTACCAGGACTCCCTCCTAGCCCTCCTACACCACCCCTCCATCTCCTCACTACAAGACAAAACAAACATATAAGAAATCTTCCCAGCTGCTGTAATAGGCCAGTTAATTGGTCACAGCTGGCACCGAGGCGGGGAGCGTCAGTCTACCACGCATGACATCCCCTCGCCTCCCAGAGCCAGCTCGCCCATGCCCCCGAGTCTGCCACACCTCTCTTCCTCCCTGTCTTCTTCTTCTCTGAAACCTGAGAGAAGAGAACACTAGTCTTTCAGTCTTTCCTTGGACTGGAGTTGTGTTTTGGGGGACAGTGTTATCACAAACTGATCAGTCCTCCAAGTGATTCCAGGTTAAGGACTCGAGAAGCGAATACATACAAGACCATCTCGCTCCCTGCTTTTGGGAAATCGGACCATGCGGCCATTGCTCTGATCCCTGTTTACAAGCCGTGCATCACGTGTGGAACGGTGACGAAGGACGTAAAGCGGTGGTCGGACCAATCAGAGGCCGCCCATCAGGATGCTCTTACTGACGTAGACTGGGACATGTTCCAATCAAGTTTCAGTGACATCAGCAAATTTACAGAAGTAGCTACAAGCTTCATGGCTGATTATGGATTACAACTGTCCTTCCCGCCCCCGCACATTGGACCCGCTGTAGTTTGCATGCCGAACAGAGCCACAAACCATCCGGTCTCCCAGGTACTGCACACCACGCTGATATACCTGGATGGCCGGAAGGGGGCCTATGTGAGATTGCTGATCATCAACTATAATTCAGCTTTGAATACCATGGTCCCCACAAGACTGGCTGTCTTATGGCTGGAGCTAGAACTGAGCACTCCGCTGTGTGCCTGGATCCTGGACTGCCTCTCAGCCCGGCCCCAGGTGGTTACGGTGGGGAGTCACATGTGCAGCTCCCTCACCCTGAACACAGTATCCCCCCAGGGCTGCGTCCTAAGGCCCCTACTGTACTCTCCCTGTACACTGTACACATGACTGTGTAGACAGGTCCAACTCAACAACACCATCATCAAGTTTGCTGACGACACCGTCGTGGTGGGCCTGATCACCGATGATGATGTGGCCTACCAAAAGGAGGTGGCTGAACTCTCACTCTGGTGCCAGGACAACAGCCTCCTCCTCCTCATTAGTAAAACTAAGTAGCTGATTGTGGACTTTAGGAGGGGATTTCAACCTTGGACGGATGCATCGTTGGTGATTAATGGGGCTTCTGTTGACAGGGGGAGCAGCTTCAAATACCTGGGAGTCCACATCACAGAGGATTTAACTTGGACTACACACACAGTCACTCTGGTGAGAAAGGTGAGGCAGCGTCTTTACCACCTCAGGCAGCTGAAGAAATTCAAGGTCTCAGTGAGGATCCTCAAGTCATTCTACTCTGGAGCAGTGGAGACCATCAGGCAACATCACCGCCTGGTTTGGGAACTGTACTGCTCAGGACATGCGGGCCATGCAGAGGGTGGTGCGTCCAGCTTAACGTACCACTGGAACTACCCTCTCCTTCCCGCAGGACTTATACACCAGGAGGTGTAGTAGCAGGGCCTACAGGATCATAAAGGATCCTCACCACCACAACAACAGACTGTTCCAGCTGCAGCGGTCGGGCAAGTGCTTCCGCAGTCACACATCGAGGACAGAAAAACTTGTCAATGCTGAACTCACCAGGGGTCCTAACAAAATGCACTGAGACAATGACACAGGCCCCACTGCCTTACTCTACTGTATGTAGCATACTGTATCACTGTTCTGGGTTAATGCATACTGCGCTGTATTGCTGTTCTGTTCGGTGTTACTTTTATGCTGTGTCGTACTGTTGTATACCGTACTGTATATCTCCATACACACTTTATTCACATGCACTTTACTGCACATGCAAATAGCCTACCCTATATTCATTACTCTATTCCCTTCACTTATTTTTTGTACCCCCACTGTGTATTACCTTTTTGAGTCTTATTGATTGATTGATTTTATATTAATCTGTCCACTAACTGCATTACTTTTTATGAATCAGTTAGGTTCAGTTAGTTAGCTTGGCAGGAATTAGGTTAGCTATTATGTTCGGTTTAGTAACTATTGTGCTTAATCTCCGGGTACGTTGCAAAGACACTTTACATTACATTGCATTTAGAAGACGCTTTTATCCAAAGCGACTTACAATTATTCAAACACCGACTGACGCAGCCATCAGGAGCAATTAGGGGTTAAGTGTCTTGCTCAAGGACAAATAAACCTCTTGAATCTTGGAACTTGTTTATTTAATTGTTATGCTCTAATTTTGTCTTTGGGGCTTTGTATGCCCAAAGGGGGCATATGTAGTATCATTTTAAGATTATTTTTCAGGGAATCAATGAATAAGGAAACATGTCTTTGTGTTCGGTATGCCACAGTTTGAAGCAGATGTGGATGGCAGGAAGGAGGCTCCTTCCATCAATCACCTATAGACAAGGAAGGCCGGGGTTAGGGGTATCAAATCAATCTCATAAAATATATGTTTGCATGAAGATTAGATATAATATGAATAAGATATACCGTATTTAGACATAATAGGAATAAGATATAACCTTTTAAGTGAAGAAGAATCTTTATTTGTCACAATGCACACATGCATCTATGGCGACCAACACACACACACGCTTCAAATGGTGGCCGGTGAAATTAGTTCGCTGCATTTGACCTATCCTGGCTTGTCCTTCCTCCTGGGCGCAGCCAGGAGCAGTGGGCAGCATACAATGATGCGCCCGGGGACATGCTTATAAATGTCCATTGCTGGTCAGACGACGATGTTCTGCATGTTTTTGGTAGGGGTCCTTACTGATGTTACATGGAGGAAATCCCATGTGAGCACTGGGAGAACATGCAAACTCCACACAGAAAGGACCCTTATCAGGAGATAACCTGCCAGAGCACAGTTGAAACAGCACCCCAGGCGGGAATCCAACCCAGGACCTTCTTGCTGTGAGGCAGCAGTGCAATGCACTGTGGCACGCATCTACTCTTTAGACACAATATGAACAATGTATTCAGACAATATAAATAAGAGTGAAAGCATGTCTTCACAGAGAGGCCTCTGAAAAGCCAAAGGGGTAAAGGAGTCACTTTGAGTGACCTGTGCCCTCTCTCAGAGTTAGACTTGGCTTCTAAGTAATGATCTCCATATGGTTGTATTCTCAGGAGACTGGAGGAAAATAGGAGGGAAAAACAATTCAGAGACAAGGATGGGCCAAGGCTTTGAACATAATATATCCCTTGCAAGCCAAAGAGTTTTCATTGTACTCTGCAGACCTCACTCAGACTGGTTCTTTTTATAAAAAAAAGTCTTATCTGTATATTCAACTTTCCTCAAATGCTGCCTATTTGTTAAAAAAAGAGTGGGTTTTTTTCCACAACAATAGCAACTATGGTGATGTGTCTCTTTCTTTTCCTATGCCTAGTGACAAGTCAACCCATTCCTTCTGCCCGATGAAAGGGTCCTGATCAACCAGAAAAGGTTGGAGAACCAAGGTACGCCTCCCCAACCACCATGATAGCTGTTACCCAAATGGCGCTTCTCACGGACTTAACCCTACAATGGATCCATGTGACAGAGCCAAAGGGGCCCACCCGGAGAACCATCAGCTCAGATGAGGGGGAGTCCATGGAAGTCCCTGGAAGAGGATGTTCCAGATCCTCCTCGTCACACCACACCTCAATAAAAATCCTATCTGATCATTCATTTTTTTTGTCATTTTTTATATTATGTTCATTTGTTTTGATTATGTTTATAAACGAGAACAAGTGTATGTAAAATAACCCTATGCGTAGTGTTATTAGTAGTAGTGTAGTGTAACTGAACAAAAGTGTTGCTGGCCAACAGGATAAACAATAAAGAATAATTAGCACAGGAGGAATGATATTGCAGTCTGTCTCCTGGACGGCTGACGAGCCTGTGCTCCAATCCACTCTGCAAGACAGCCAAACTTTAAGTAAGCTCCCTGCCCGGATCGGACCAATCAGCGGGCGCTGATTCGGCCAACTTTGGGCAGCTATGCAATTGCGGGGAAGGAAGCCATGCTGCCGTCTGCAGCCGCAGCTTAACTACGCTACTTGGTCCGCCCACTGTCATGTACATAAAAAAAAATGACAGTATTAACATAATATTGGATGTCACCTATTCACTATCATGATAAGGTGTTTTGAGTCCATTTCATTTCTGCACTTTGCGAACACTGTTTAAAGGGATTTTTCAATCTCTCCTTCATGAACAATGGTAAATGTCCAGTCGAGCAAACTACTCGCAACTGGATAAAAAAAGCTTTCCCATCTTCCCTGACAAAATACAAAAACAAAACAGACACTGTTCATCAAAGATGGAGGAAGAAGGAGTGAGAGAGAGAGAGAGAGAGCTGACACACACACACACACACACACCAGGCAGCTGTTTCTAATTAGATCCGTATGGCGGATTGGTTATTAAAGTTACATAAGGTTGGCATGACTCGCAACATTCTTGGCCAGATGTGTGTGCACACGTGTGTTGATCCAGCTCTGCTTTCACTGAGGCTAGTCCCATCTCCAGAGTGTGTGTGTGGCGGTGCTGGGGGAGGGGGGACATACAAAGCAGAACATGTATCTTTTCACTGTCCCTCCTGAGGCGGTAAACTCTTGCCGCTAGGCTTTGTTAGCTTTTAAAGATAGAAAGACTCAAGTCATTCAGGTCAATGGAGGAGCGCTCAAAAAGAGAGTCAACGTTACGCTCCCGGGTGGCTGCCACATTTATTTAAATTAGGGTGACTGATACTTTGAGAAATGTCTAACTTTGCGTTGACAACAGACCGTCAGATCTCATTGTCATCAGGGTGTTGGAACTGTGGTGGAAATTCCACTGCGTGGTCGGTGAGATAAACCCTTTCTATCGGGAACAAACTGAGACCCTTGTTAAGTTAGCTAGAATGTACTAGATTTTGCAAAATAGAAGAGTACAGTAATACACTTTTTAACAGTAATACATTAGTCTCTCTCCTTAAATTATGCGAGAAATTTACCATATGTTGAAAGGAAATATAATTATTATGTACGATACATATAAACAGAGTAGAATAATTATCTTGACTTTTTGCTATATGAATGACATAAGTGTGGGAAAAATCAACTCTGGAATCAACCTAAAACAGAGGGAATGTGTGATTACGTTTCACAGAGGTGAAAGATAAACTACAGCCATGTGCAGAGCATGGGTGTACATTTCACAGTGGGAAAAAATAAACATCTGTCCAAATAAGGATAAAATGTAAGGCATATTATGACAGCCTGGTGGAAATGGATCTACTGGGTGAATGAGATGACTTTTATGCAGAACTGCTTGGCCTTCATATAAATTGTTTAAAGTTCTAAAAAGGGTATTTTTGAAGTTATTTCCTTGGTTTCCTGATCATTCTCTTAATTTGCTAAATGTTGTTTTTCCACAACATAGATTGGTGTCGCAAACAGGATTGAAGATTAGGGACCGATGCCGCTGCTGAGCCACGGGTTGGGGTTTGGCACAGGTTACACAAAACAGAGTCACCACTCACTTGAGAAAGGTGAACAACGTTCTTACTTATTATGACAGAAAGATTGTGTGATCAGCACCTATCCGATCCTAACACTAAGCAGTAAGTTAAGTGTCTCCAAATCTTTGAACCATAGTATACATAAGAGCAAAGAGAGAGGAAGCGGTGGATAAATGCACTTGTATTAATCATAACACTCTGTATTTTACTAAATTGCAGATGAAACTTTTTGAAGCCTGGTAGTTTGCTAAATTGCTCATAACATTTTTGATATCTACTTAAATTGTGAATTTAACTTTTGAAAGCTTTTGTGATACTTGGATTGATAAAAAAGGTATTTAAAGGCTTTGCGATCTATTAAAAATTGATAATAAGGTATTTGAAAGTTTCTGTGGTATACTAAATTACTGATGATATTTTTGAAAGCTCTGTGATACATTGCTGGAATTTTCAGAAGCTTTGTGGTTTATTGCTGATATTTTTTTGATATGCTCTGTAGTTTATTGCTGAAATTTTCAGAAACTTTGTGTTTTATTGCTGATATTTTTTGAAAAGCTCTGTGAAGCTCTGTATATTAAAAAATATATTGTGGCGGACCAAGGAGGCGTGGCCAAGCTGCTGCTGTAGACAATCGGTGCAGGCTCCCATCCCGGGGCCCCTCAGCTGCTGAGGATTGGGTGAATCAATGGAGGGACTCTGCTGATTCGTCAGATCCAAATCTGATTTGTTGTCCCCACAGTGAGGATCGGCGTGCTTATGGGACATGTTTTAGCGGGAGAGTGATCCTGATGTGCAAGCCACCAGACACGACACGGCGGGAGTTCACTAAAGTGCCGAGTGCACAGAATATTTTCGTATTGGCCTGCGAGCCCATGATTTAACATTTTGGCCCATGAGCCAAGTTTTTGTTTTAAAAGACTAAGAATAAATATACACCAACCAGTGCTGTTTGGCCTCCGCCTGCCTTCTCTTCTTCATTTCCTGGCCCTGCGCCAGAACACAACTTCACAAGTGACGGCTCAACGGCCTTGCCGACGTGTTCTCGCCCCTGCCCGGCCGTACGCCCCTCATATTCCAACATGTGGAGACGACCCCGGGGGTGAAGGTGAGCTCCCGACCATATCACCTGCCCAAAAACGAACAAAAAATAGTGCAGGGGGAATTAGAGGCCATGCTGGACATGGGGGTAATAGAGGATTCTACGAGCGAATGGTCCCGCCCCATCATGCTAGTGGGTAAGCCCAATGGGTCGTGCGGTTCTGTGTAGATTAGCGGAAGGTCAACGCGGTGTCCAAGTTGCATACCCAATGCCCTGCCTTGACAAGCTTCTCGACTGGTTAGGTACAGCTGATTTAACCAAGGACTACTGGCAGATTCCCTATTATGACTCTTTATTTTTTCTCTATTATTGACTATTTTCATATTGGCCTGCGAGCCCATGATTCAACATTTCAGCTTCGACATTTTTGTTTAAAAAGACTTGAGAATAAATACACGCCAATCGGCGTTGTTTCGCCTCAACCTGCCTCCTCATCCTTATTCCCTGACCCTGCACCAGAACACACCTCCACACATATATATATTCATAATAATGAATATAATAAAACCTGTGTATACTGCTTTATGGGTACAAATTAGAGGAAAGGTACTATAATGGACTACTATAATCCCTAAGACACCGCCTTGGAGAAGGGTCTCTTTAGGTGCTGAATGGTTAGAGTATGTTGTACTTCTGAGATACCGCTTTAAGGAGAAAAGCCTTGTTAAAATGCTGCTTGGTCAGAAGTGAGATTTTGTTCTCAGATACCATCTCCGTTTGAGAGGGACTGCTTGGTCAGAGGAAAACTGAAGTCTATGATACCACCTTGAGGAGAGAAGGTAGGCAGACTGGTAGGTTATGCGATACTGCCTCAAGAAGGTGCACTTCTAGAGGGTCTGCTTGGGTAGAACCAAACTCTGCGGATATCCCTTAGCAAGAAAAACTTGTGAAGGTCTAAACGGGTAGAGTATAAATTAGGAAATAAGCTCTGCGGATACCGCTTGGCAAGGCTACCTTGCTATGGTCTGAACGGGTAGAGTACAAAATTTAAAAATGTATCAAATGTTTGAGAGTAGGAGCAGATAGAAGAATAAAAAGTCTAGACAGATAGTAATCAGACAAAGTGGATGCTTAAAATGAACAAAAAAAAAAATTGAGTAAACTAGGAACAGTTCCCGGTTCCCTTCTGGCTCGTTGTCGGCACTGTCTCGGCTGTGTAGCAGTCCTCTGTCCCTTTCCCATGCTGTCAGTTGTTCTTGCCGTCATGTTTTGGTTGTGTCTCTGTTTCTTTCTCTTTTGTTTTTTTCTTCAATACTGCGTGACCTTAGTGTGCTGTTTAACTGCAGGTGCTGTGTTTCCCCATCTTCTTGTTGTTTCCATGTGCTGCCTAGGCCTCCACGTGATTTCACTTTGGGTGTAAATATCTTCCCATGTTGGTCTTGGAGCTCCGCTGTCATGACCTCCTCTCCACTGTTGACAACAGTCTCAAATTCGATTTCTGTCTGTCGGGTCTGGTTGGTCACCCGTTGTCTGTTGGCTTGGGGGTGGGGTGTTTCTGTTGGAAGATGGAACATTGCTGTTGTCCCATCGGTTCCCTGTCCCCAAAGGGCCATGTATCATTCTGATCTGTTTTTCCAAAGCGTGTCGGTGTAGTTTAGTCTGTCTTTGACATAGCCTCTGGAGTCTCCTTCTGCTGCTCTTTGCTGATAGTGCTGTTAGTCTCTGGTGTTTGGTGATTCTAAATGTTTTTTTTGTCATGCGGGCGAGGTGGCGGGTCGGTCGGTTTGGGAATTCCTCTTATAATTGGGTAAAGTTAACAAATTTGGTAATCTGCCAGAGTTTTGAAGTGATCAATTGTGCATCCTGCCAGTGCGCCGCACCCTCCTTGTGTCTGTACACTGCGTTTCAAATCATTATGCAAATTGGATTTAATTTAATTTTTTTGTTTTTCAATCAAAATCATGAATGGAATTGTGTCTCAGGATCACTGAAATCAATCTCAGACACCTTTGATAATTAGTTTGCCAAGTGAGCCGAATTAAAAGAACACTACTTAAGAAGGATGTTCCACATTATTAAGCAGGCCACAGGTTTCAAGCAATATGGGAAAGAAAAATGATCTCTCTGTTGCCAAAAAGCGGCAAATAGTGCAATGCCTTGTACAAGGTATGAAAACATTAGACTTATGATAATCGTACTGTGAAGAGATTTGTGGCTTATTCAGAGCACAGACGGGTTGTGCAGATAAAGGCATAATGAGGAAGGTTTCTGCCAGACAAATTCATCCGATTGAGAGAGCAGCTGCTAAAATGCCATTACAAAGCAACAAACGGGTATTTGAAGCTGCTGGTGCCTCTGGAGTCCCCTGAAACTCAAGGTGTAGGATCCTCAAGAGGCTTGCAGTTGTGCATAAACCTACTATTTGGCTACCCCTAACTAATGCTCACAAGCAGAAACGGTGTCAGTGGGCCCAGAAATACATGAAGAATAATTTTCAAACAGTCTTGTTTACTGATGAGTGGCCTGCAACCCTGGAGCGTCCAGATGGATGGTGTAGAGGATGGTTGGTGGATGCCCACCAGGTCCCAACAAGGCTGCAACGTCAGCAAGGAAGTGGCGGAGTCATGTTTTGGAATCATGGGGAGAGAGTTGGTAGGCCCCTTTAGGGTCCCTGAAGTTGTGAAAATGACCTCGGCTAAGTATATAGTTTCTGACTGACCTCTTTCTTCCATGGTACAAAAAGAAGAACCGTGCCTTACATAGCAAAATCATCCTCATGCATGACAATGCACCATCACATGCTGCAAAGAATACCTCTGTGTCATTGGCTGCTTTGGACATAAAAGGAGAGAAACTCATGGCGTGGCCCCCATCCTTCCCTGACCTCAACCCTATTGAGAACCTTTGGAGCATCCTCAATCAAAAGATGTATGAGGGTGGGAGGCAGTTTGCATCAAAACAGCACCTCTGAGAGGCTATTCTGACATAATGCAAAGAAATTAAAGCAGAAACTCTCCAAAAACCCACATGTTCAATGGATGCAGGAATTGTGAAGGTGATATCAAAGAAGGGGTCCAATGTTAACATGTAACTTGGCCTGTTAAGATTTTTTTGATTGAAAGAGCTTTTGATTTCAGTAAATATGACCTCCTAATGCTGCAAATTCAACAAATGACCATTTTCAGTTCTTTAAACCTTTAAAATGTTTTGAAACTCTTGTTTTAATTGCCATGACTGTGCATGCTCCGCTGAAGGTCCTCTGAAGCTCTTCACTTCATGCTAACCGAAAAAAAAAAAAAAATCAAATCAAAAGTCACCCTTGCTCGGACCCTGAAGTTCGAGCAAGGGTGACTTTTGATTTGATTTTTTTTTTTTTACTGTGGTTTGATTTTGATATGGGATACTTTATTGATCAATATAGATACACCTCCTTTTTTTCGAGTTGTATGATGCGGAAAACATCTGATTAACCCATTTAGCTTTGAGTTTGAGGTGCTCAGATGCAGTGAGGTGAGTTTCTTACAGTAGACAGAAGCTGGAGTTCATCTTGGTGAGGTGATTTAGGATTTTGCTACATTTAGCAGGTGAGCCCAAGCCTCTCACATTCCAATTAACAAACTTAAAGGGTGTCATTGAAGCTAGTTAGGGGGTGATGGCACAGTGTATTCAAGGCAATAGCTATAGTATTGTTCCCATGCTTTCCCATAGATAAGTCTGGGTTTTCCTCCTTTACATTCCTTTTAACTGCCATAGTATTGTAGGAAGTTTGAAGGGATACATAACTACACAAACAAATGACAAGTAGACAAAGATAAACACAGAACATTGCCGTATTAGACATACATAAAGTGAAAGACATTATAGAGTGCGAGTGATAGGCGAAGTAAGGAGAGAGGGATTAGGGAGGTGAGATGATGAGAGAAGTACGGAGGGGGAATTAGGAAGGTGAGATGAGAGTGAGCGATATTATAAATCCTGACATAGATAGCTTGCCTATTGCTAAATATTGCAGTATATAATAACCAGAATTACAAGAATACATACATTATGATCAGAATAACCAGGGTTTGGTGGAGGAGTCTCAGTATAACAGACCGTCTATATATAATTTATCAGCAACGAACGATACACATTTACCCTTCTGCCGGTTCTCCTTCAGGAAAGGATACAACAGTTTCTGTTGGTCGTTGATCTCCCGTGGAAATTGATCGTTCATGCCCAGTGCTGTTCCTTTAAAGATTCAAGTTTCAAGATTCAAGATTCAAGAGGTTTATTCGTCACATACATATACTGTACATACTTTCATACATAAATGCAGTGAAAAATGAATGCAACGCACCCGGTGATTACACACAATATGTCCTAGACTGAACACAGTAGCTACCTAAGAAAATTTCTTTCTACGAGACCAACGAATTGATTCCTCAAACGTAATACAGTAAGTTGAATACTTATAGAATAAAATAAAAATATATGGAATAAAATAAAATAAAATAGAATAGATAAAGGGAATAGGCTGTAGGGGATGCAATATGGGATTGACATATGTATATTGGATAGGCAATTGTGTAAATACAGATATATGCATTAAAGTGGCATGTGAATGAAGTGAGGTAGTGTTTGTGGGATAATACAGCATAGGTTACAACAGTACGGTGCAACAATACGGTAACACCAAACAACCCAGAACAGTGACACAATATGCGGTACAGTATGCTACATACAGTACAGAAAGTAGTGGAGCCTATGTGTGTGACTCAGTGAGGACCCCTGGTGAGGTCAGCCTTGACAGTTATTATGGCTTGCGGGAAAAAACTCAGTCTCAGTCTCTCTGTCTCAGTCTCTCTGTTCTCTGTGTGACTGCGGAGCGCTTGCCTGACCAAAGGAACAGTCCGTTGTTGGGGTGGTGAGGATCCTTCATGATCCTGCGGGCTCTGCTACTACACCTCCTGGTGTATAAATCCTGCAGGGAGGGGAGTGTAGTTCCAGTGGTACGTTCAGCTGAACGCACCACCCTCTGCAGGGCCCGCCTGTACTGAGCAGTACAGTTCCCAAACCAGGCAGTGATGTTGCCTGTCAGGATGCTCTCCACTGCTCCACAGTAGAAGGACTTGAGGATCCCCACCGAGACCTGGAATTTCCTCAGCTGCCTGAGGTGGTAAAGACGCTGCCTCGCCTTTCTCACCAGTGTCTGTTTGTAAGGTCCATGTTAAATCCTCTGTGATGTGGACTCCCAGGTACTTGAAGCTGCTCACCCTGTCAACAGAAGTCCCATTAATCACCAAGAGCGCGTGCGTACTCGGTGGTAATCCTCGCCTAAAGTCCACAATCAGCACCTTAGTTTTGCTGACGTTCAGGTGGAGGTTGTTGTCCTGGCACCAGAGTGACAGGTCAGCCACCTCCTTGCGGTAGGCCTTGTCATCGCAGTCGGTGATCAGGCTCCCGACAACAGTGTCGATGATGGTGTTGGAGCTGGCCTGGCCACACAGTCATGTGTGTACAGGGAGTACAGTAGGGGGCTGAGGACGCAGCCCTGGGGGGATCCTGTGTTCAGGGTGAGGGAGCTGGATGTGTGGTTCCCCACCCTAACCACCTGGGGCCGGGCTGTGAGGAAGTTCAGGATCAGGATCTTCAGCTTGACAGCCAGTCTGGAGGGGACAATGGTATTGAAAGCTGAACTGTAATCGATGAACAGCATTCTCACATAGGCCCCCTTGCAGGCATCCAATTGCGTGATCATGGTGTGCAGTACCTGGGACACCGCGTCATCTGTGGATCTGTTCTGCTCATATGCGAAGGGAGGGAGGCGCAGATATAATCCTTTATCAGCCTCTCGAAACACTTCATGACCACCGAGGTGAGGGCCACCGTACGGTAGTCATTCAGGCAGGCAGGAGAGGCGATCTTCGGGACAGGAACGACGGTGGACCTCTTGAAGCAGGAAGGGACCACTGATTCAGCCAGGGAGATGTGGAATATTGTAGTTAACACCGGAGCTAGCTGGTTAGCACAGGTCTTCAGTACTAGCCCAGATATGCCGTCTGGGCCTGCAGCTTTCCTGGTGTTCACCCGCATCAGAGCCTTCCTGATGTCATGCTCTGACACTGAGAGTGCGCACTCATACCCAGCGGTGTAACTCCAATTAGCTGGCGAGCTAGAGGTGCACTTGCTAGACTCAAACCGCGCATAAAAGGAGTTTAGCTCGTTGGCTAGGGAGGCGTCCACACTCGTGGCTGGGGAGGAGCTGCTCTCGTAGTTTGTTCTAGTCTGTAGCCCCTCCCATAAGCGTCTGGTGTCCTGCTGCTCCATCTGTAGCTCCACAGTCTCTCTGTACGTCCGTTTAGCTTCCTCCGCCGCCCTACACAGATCGTAAGATGCCGCTTTGTAATGTCGATATTACCATTTTACCATATTACAAGACCGTCGTTGTAAGTGGCCGTGCGAGCATTCAGAGTGCAGCGGATGGATTTATCAACCACGGTTTCTGGTTTGGAAATATCCAAACTTTCACCGTGGGAACAATGCTGTCCGCTAACGTAGCCACGAATCTCACCGCTACGTCCGCAAAATCACTGACATCACTTGAACTTGATTGGAACATCTCCCAGTCTACGTCAGCAAGTGCGTCCTGAAGCGCAGCCTCTGATTGGTCCGTCTACCAACACTTCCCTCGTCACCACCAGTTCTCGCGCGATCAGAGGCCTGTAAACGGGAACCAGAGAAATCGTGGCGTGATCAGATTTCCCCAGTCACCACCACAGCCGCATTGGGATGTTTGTTTTGAAATCCGCACAACGCACCATACAGGTCCGACAGTGCTGTGTCGGTGTCTGCTTGCGGTGGAATATAAACGGCTGTAATGATGACCGTGCTGATAAAATGGACGGCATTAGATTGTCAGCTGTTCCAGGTTCAGCGAGCAGGAGCGGGAGAGAGACTTGGTGTTGTTAGGGTTACACCAGCGGTTGTTTACCATGAGGCAGACGCCTCCACCGTTGGATTTCCCCGACTCCCCCGATCTGTCGCCGCAGAACACGGAGAAGTCTTGGCTGGACGGATGGCTTCGTCTGGCACCAGCGGGTTCAACCATGTCCCGTCAGGCAGAGGACGCACAGTTCCTCGTGTCCCGTTGGAATTTAATCCTCGCTCGAAGTTCATCCATCTTGTTCTCCAGAGACTAAACGTTGGCAAGAAGGATGCTTGGCAGAGGTGGACGGTAGGGTTGCGTCCTAATTCCGACCCGAATGCCGCCTTGTTTACCACGGTGTTTCCTCCGTGGGCCCGCTCGTGGAACAGCGGCTCCATTGTTGTTGTTGTTGTTGAGCGTGTACACGCATAGAATTTCAGTCGGCCACTCTACTTCCACGGATAAAAAGTCCCAAAGTTGTTCGTTTAGGGAAGTTTTTATATCCACGAGTGCATCGCGGCCGTAAGAGATAAGCTCCCATCCTTTGCTTTTAACCAGCTCCTTGTGCTTGAAGTGTTCAAACTAAGCAATGATGGAGCGGGGACGGTTCCCCACGCGGTGTCCCAGTCGATGATCTCTGTGAAAGGTGATCTGCTTCACAGTGTCCGTCGGTAGTTTCAGGGCGGTGCGGAGAAAGTCTTTCACATAATTCCTGGGGACTCGGTGTTGTTCTCTGGGATCCCAGAAAATATGAGGTTGTCCCGTATACTTCCGGATTGAGTATCCAGGATAGTCTCTTTCATTATTTTATTTTATTTTTTTAACAACTTCCATCTCCACTGTGAGATGCTTCGCAGAGGTTTTTAGAACTGCATCTTTTTAGATTTGCATCTCGCCGACCCTGGGGTGCAGGAAATCAAGATTGGCTTTGATCTCGGCAATGTCTTGGAGAAGCGGACTGAGCATGTGCAGTTTTTTGTTAATCTTATCCGAGACACTCACCTCTACGGCACCCAGAATGAGATCGTCTGTGTCCATTGCTGAGTCGGTCTTCTTCCTTTTCCCGGGATTATTGCGGTCCTGGTCGTCTTCCATCACGTATGCATTATAAAAAGAAAAGATATAATCCTCGAGGTCCTCCACTTTGGTTTCGCGCAGTGTTCCCTTTTACATATATATATATATATATATATATATATATATATATATATTTATATATAAATATTATTTGCAATTCGCTTTGTTATTTTGTAAGAGGTGGAGCTACTGGTGCGTTAGTAAGTGTAGCAGGGCGCCGCCATGTTGGGTCTCCACTCACTACTCACTTCCGCTTCCGTCTTCTCGCGAGATCACAGCATGCTCTGCCGCGAGATCACAGCATCCCGCGAGATCACAGCATTGATCAATGATTTCATCAATTTCGTCATTCATCAAGTCCTGCATGACTCACCATGCATTACTCTGAATTACTGAATCAAACAAACAAAAGTTGCTAAAGTAGTAACAAATCATTTTACTCTGCCAAGTCACCAACTAAGTCGAGCCAAACCTTTCATCACTCCTCCTAATGGCTTAGTTGGTTACCAAGCTGCGCAAACTAATATAAGTGCCACCATGAGTATTTGACTGGCGTTATCAAGTGGGCAGCCTCTTTCAGAATTTTTTTGTTTAATTAGGCCCTCTACATGTCCAGAAGGCACAACATTCTGGCGTCCCAAAGTGACTTCTATCTATACTGACGTCAGGCACCCACAGTTTACCACTCTTCTGGCTATACATACACAGTGATAATCCCAAATTATCAGCACCGTGCCCAGTGGCTCGCACCCTATCCCCACCAGTACCATACTGGCCTCCCTAGTGGCTTATTCCACTGGCTCCGTCAATACGTGCTCACAGCCCTCCATCCCTATCATCAAATACAATTTATTGTCAATATTCAGATTTCAATGTTTTACTTCAGTGTCTTCTACATCATCATCATCTGCAAGTGCAATCAAGAGATAAACCATCGTTTTCATGTTGACTGTTTACTGTCAAAGTTGTTGTTGGATTGGTTGGCATGAAATAATGTTAAAATGTTTTCAAACAGGTCCTTAGACAGAGTTCTCTATAGCAGCAAGATGTTAGTGAAAAGATGTAAAGTAGTGAAGTAAATTGCATTACATCACGAAAACAAGAGTACAATGTATGAATAGAATTTCCTAGGAAATAACTTACAAGAAAGCTGAGGGACAGTTTTAACCAGTTACATCCACTCTAGGCTGGGGCAGATGACTGTACATAGTGAAAGACAGACCTCTGTGTACCTGGCAAGAAGCAACCCCATATCCACCTAACCCGAACCTTTCTCCATCTATCTCCCTTAACCTCTCCAGTGGTTAAACAGTGTTCCAAGGAGGATGTACCCTCTTCATTATCCACTCTTGAAAAAGGCTCGAACATTGGGGTTGTGTGTGTGTGTGTGTGTGTGTGCGCGTGTGTGTGTGCATCTAACAAGTGGCCTAGCTGGGAATTGAGGGCACGCCCCCTTCATGCACATCCTGATGGGAAGGAAGGAACAGACACATCTAATGGAAACCAATTACCAGGCCATCATGAGTGGCCAGAGCTATGGCTGTCTACTTGAGGTAAGGTCAAGGTGAGCTGGTTATGTGCTGTTTATCTTCGTGTAGGTGTGTGTTTTGTGAATTACGTGTGTGTTACGTAGTTGAGTTTATTCAGTGTGTGTATGTGTGTGTATGTACTTATGTGTGTGTATGTGTGTGTGTGTGTGTCGGGCGTTGCGTGTCTGCATGTCTGTGTGAATGAGAGCACCTGAGTGAGTGAGATACATCTTTTTTGGTGTGTGTTTTGGGCCTATGCTGAGTGTGCGTGTGAATGTAATTGTTTGTGTGTGTGTGTGTGTGTGTGTGTGTGTGTGTGTGTGTGTGTGTGTGTGCGCACTCTCTTAACTCCACTGCTAACATCAATCCTCGCTAATAAGAGAGGACATTTGAGCTTGTCCAGGACAAACTATACCAGCGGCTGATTGTTTTTAGTGGGGTCAAGAGGACAGTGTGTGTGAGTGTGCACATGGTCTCTTGATAGATAGACACATGAAACCACTGCAGATGTCTGATGGTCAGAGAGAGAAAAAGAGAGACAAAGGGAGACGGACAAGCGCCACTTCTCCACCAGGTATGAATTAGTGATGAAAAGTTTGACTCTTTTGTGGGATTAGTTTGTTGAAGAGTGACTCATTAAAATGATTAGTTCAATTCTTTGACTCTCATTCTTTGATTCCTTTGATTCAGTTGGTGCAGGGCACAGTGAGTGAGGGAGGGAGGACTTCCGGTGAATGACGAATGGGAGTCAGAAGAGTCGGTTTGGCTTTGAGTTGTGAATGGAATTTTCACAGGAATCATTTAATACTGCCAAGTATAAATCAGTCACATCCAATATGAATAAGGGCAAATGCATTGACCTTTTGCCCACATTAATTTAATCTTCAGTAGTACTTTTCAGTTTGAGAATCAAAGATTCACTCACTCGCTCCCTGAAGCGAAACCTAATGAGCCCAATTGTTGGGCACACCGCTGGGCTTGAGGCGCAGCAGCATCAGAACCAAAATTTGTCATAAGGGCTCCAAATTTCAAGGCATTCCTAACCCGAAAGTGTCAGGGCTTTCTGCATGCGGTTTCCGACTCTCCAAGGAAAAGAATGGGACTTGTTTTGGGTGGATTCAGTGTAAATCCGGCTCAAGTTCCTTAGTACTACAAACTAATTCAATTGTCTGTTGTTGAAAAGCCCCCAAAGACACAAAGAGGGGACCAGCCATGACACACCGTGTCACACATTTGGTCCTTGCTGGCAACGCCATCTCAAGTTGAGCCTAAATTGCATCTCACCAACCAATCTCACATATTGAGAGTCAACTGCAAGAATGACAACATATGTGACCCACCACAGCAAAACCCGCTATCTTGTGCATTTCTAAAATCACCACGAGCAGCCAAATAAGTTGAAAAAAACATTCTAGAAGGGAAGTTAGATTTTTCTGGTGTTCCTCTGCAACGTATTTTCAAAACTGTGTTTGATTTATAAATAGTAGATAAATGTTTAACCGTGGAGTTAAATATTCCCATTAGATTACATGGGGAAACAGTTCACTTACAGAGACGCTGAACAGCGCTGAACAACACCGATCAATCCTTTCCTTTAAAGCTACTGTCAAGGTGAAGATCATTCCTCCATATTCCATGTAAAGTGAAGACACATTGTGAAACCGTTTTTATAAAGTTCAACTTTTGAATCTTACTGCTTTAACCCACACCTGGATACATAGTTGTGCAGGGGCGTAACCTGCGAAGAACAAAAGAGCTGATATCACTTCCGTAAACGCAAGATGATTAAAGCACAGCACGAGGATTCTTCAGTTTCACTTGTCTGTGAGAACTTTCATCTTGGTGCTGTTATGGAAGCTCTAAATCATTTCTCGGACCTTAATCTGACCATTGTGATAGATCGGGACTATATCTCTGCGATGATAGTCAGTTCTCTGACAGCAACACGGAGAACGACAGCACTACTGCATCTGATATTATCCTGGACTTGGAGAACAGCAGATTTCAACCTGAATGTTACGATGGAACTTCATGGCTCGTGTAAGGAAGAGATGTCCGCCGTCAAACAAGCGATTTCTACAGCATGAGGAAATAGGAAAAGTGGTGACCTTCATCACAAACTATGCTGAGGACCATGCTGTAGTATTGCCGGGATGCCATCCAAATCAGAAAAACTTTGCTGGAAAGCTGTTGCCACCCTATGTCACAAAGGCATCTGTGTGCCGCAACTACAGGAAAGCACTGATCCCTAGAGGTAGGTTAAGTTGCCCCCAGACAGACAGACAGACAGACAGACAGACAGACAGACAGATAGACAGATAGACAGACAGACAGACAGACAGACAGACAGACAGACAGACAGACAGACAGACAGACAGATAGATAGATAGATAGATAGATAGATAGATAGATAGATAGATAGATAGTTAGACAGACAGACAGACAGACAGACAGACAGACAGACAGACAGACAGACAGATAGATAGATAGATAGATAGATAGATAGATAGATAGATAGATAGACCGGAAGAGGCAGCCCCAAACAGGCTCTCAGAGTGTAGCTGGGGTAGGGTTGGAGTAAGCCCACATAATAACTGCAAGAACTTTGAAGATATTTGGCATACACACATTTATATATTAAATGAAACACTGAGGTTGATATACAGAGACTCATATTGATAGGCTCTTCATTTATTCAGTTGTGTTCTCTGCACTTTTAAACTCCTAAGTAATTCCACTTTTATAAAACATGTATATTCTTACTGTTAAATAAAAGCCTTTTTAAAATCAAAGGATGTTGTGTGTCGGTGACCCTGTTCAACATTCCTTCAAAACACAAGAACAATGCAGAGATTTCCCCATTTGGTAGGGTGTCAAGTCTCCATTCAGCAGGGTGTCAAGTGGCCATGTGAAAAGTAGGTATGCGGCTCTGTTGGTCCTCCAATGCATTTTCATTCTGGGAGCTGGCTGAATGAAGCCAAGTGTGGCAGAAAACGTTGAGAATGATTATCTCAGAAACACAGTTTGCCCCATCCTAGTCATTAACAAGTCATAGCTTTAAATATATTTGCTTGATTTGCACATGCGGCACCTTGTTTTGAAGCTCTGATTCTTCACTTTCAAATGACGTGGAAAAAACAGTCAAAAACCACCAATGTACCTGACGTCTGCGGTTGGTCACATATTAATTTCTCAGTGTATTCTTTATTGACCGCCATGCGCCCTCCTCAAATTCTACACTTGATCTATTTGAAATAGCCTGTAAACACCGGAGTCTCCAAAATAGTCCAATAGAGTAAATCTGTCTGGAGGTTTTCTGTAAGTCTGGATTCTGCACTTCCTTTATTTATTTTTCTGTCTTTTTCTGTCATTTTTTAGTTGACATCATTTCTCAAATCCAAAATCCTGTGATACTGCTGGGGGTGCAGAAACCAAACACATAACACTTGATGAAGTAAATCAGACGTCTTGGATGCCTGGATTGAAGACCCAAAATGTGGAACATGGATAATAATAACTGAAGAAGGAGGAGGAAATGACTAAACTAAGCCATTTCAACAACCCAAACTCAAACTCTAATTAATTAAAGTATAGTTTTGATATTTTTCCACGCAGGCCTTTAAAAATGTTGGTGAAATACACTCTACCATGTTTCAGCCCCATTCAGAGTAATTGTTCATCAGAACTGACATTTAATTTCAGGTTGCTATGCTAAGTTGTTAGGCTGCATTTCTAAGTCGTAAACACAGTTGGATTTCAATATCTCAACTGTTATGCCATATTTGCAATGTCATATTATGACATATAGCACACCAGGAACTGTCAAACCATGAACTGCCTGTGCTAAATGGTCCTAAGACTATATAGTTGAGTTAACATGCTTGGTAGATCCATGAACATTAATACAGGCGACTATCTATTGACTCCTGCTTGCTGCTGTGGTCCTGGGATATGCTTGGAACAACATCAAGCCTCAGGACCAAGCTTTTTGCAATACCCATCTACCTTTGCGTGTTATTCTGGAAGTTATACCTGTGAAATCAGACACAAATCCCATCTCTGGTATTAGGCTAATCGATGCAATATTTACAGATAAAACCCAACCATTTTTTGAAGCACAGATATTAAAGAGAAATTCCTGACACTGAATTACATCCTAAAGCACTGTAATATGTTATATCTGGTTCAGCCAACACGTTTTGGAGAAATAATTAATTTACTAGTCTCTTACAAGTTTTTCACATAAAACACTTCACAGTATGTATGTATGTAGTATATGTATAGTCAAAGTCATGCTTGCAAGAGAAGGCAACAATAAGGAAACACAGTTTAGAGTAGAGGTATGTAGTAGGTATAAGGTAAGTAGGTTTGCAAGGCTGAAAAGTTTGCCCATTTGGATTGCAAGCACACTGAGAAACTGTATCAGAGCAGTAAGTGAGCACTAGTTCATAGCACAACCTCACATTCAACAAGGCTGTGCTATGAATTCTTATCAATGATTGGAACCAATACTACAACAGCAAATGTATACTTCAGCTTCAGCTAAACAGACGGTCCACTTGGGGGCCAGACTATCACAGCTGTTTCCAGTACTACAATGAGGCTAGAAGAGTAAGTAGAAGAGTAAGGCAGATAACAAGGGGACATGAGGCAATGTTCGGGATGTAGGGATTTAAGACATAAAGGAGGTTGGCATCTATAACAGGGGATTTATTGTCAGGGCAGGCAAGGCTGTCAAGGCAGTACAGCTCTTGAAGGAAGCAGATCTAGGCCTAAATTAAATACAAATCATACAAGTGAATTTCATTAATATAAAAACAAATACATAATAGTCAACTCAAGTCAAGTTACACTTTATTTCTAAAGGGCATTTCATACCAGGGCAACATAATGTGATTTACAAAGAAATACAATCAAAGAAAATACATAAAATGTCTGTGCAATCTTAGAACAGTCAGCGCAGAATAAACAGATCTCACAGCACAGAGCACACGCAAATCTTACAACATAGAGAACACACACACACACACAAGCACATACGCACACACACATACACACACACACACACACACACACACACACAGACACACACGCACACACACAGAAAATCAGTCATAGACTTTAGTGAACAGCAAGGTTTTTAACCTGCTTTTAAAAGTGTTCAGAGTGGGGGCCTCTCTCAGTACCTCCAGGGTGTTCCATTTACTTGGGGCATAGATACAGAAGGCAGCATCGTCTGCTTCAGAGTTGGTACGAGGGATAGTTAAAAGACCACTGCCTGTGGACCTAAGAGTTCTTGCTGGTTCGTGTATAATTAGCATTTATTTTATATACTGAGGTGTAAGGACATTGAGAGCTTTATATGAAAAAAGCAAAAGCTTAAGATCAACCCTAGTTTTAACAGGGAGCCAATGAAGAGATCTAAGAACAGGTGTGATGTGTTCAAACTTGTGGATGTTGTGCATGTGGGAGCATGTGGAGGTTGTTATAAGAATATTGAATTTCTGTGTGTCCTCAATTGAACCTATGAATTCTCAGTTGACATTATTTCCTAATAAGAATGTGCATAGCCACGCATGTGACTACGTGTGAAAAAAGAACATGTACGCAACTGATCACAAAAGAACATATGGATCACAGAGAACCGTTTAATCATCACGTTCCAACCAGAGGCGCTCCGACAGCTATTGACGCATGCTCCAACTGCTGATGACGCAACGGAGTCCCTATCCTGGGACGAGAGTGAATAAATAGGCTCAGCTCTTTAGAGAGACCTGAGCCTTTCCTCGGTAACATCATATTGTGTTGTTGCTTTGTAACTGCTCGTCTTGTACAAGACTAACTGGGCAGTACCAATCTGACGAGACCCCGAAAAGAATAACTCGCAGTACAATACAATACAATCCCTTTTTCCTCACCAATACTACCACAATTTGATATAAATAATACTGAGACATTTGCCGTTATCCAAATGCCAAATTCCCGAGAGGGAAACGGGGAACCAAGGATGGTTAGGGTTTATCGTCCCGTAACCTGGACATTGGGCAAGAGCTTGCCGATTGAGGAGGGAACACAGAGGCGGAAGAGGTGGAGGAGGAGGAGAAAAGGGAACCAGACCGAAAGATGACTCACACCTGACATGACTGCCAGAGAGGGAAACAGGTCATGCACACACACACACACACTTCACACACACACACACACACACACACACACACACACACACACACACACACAATTAGAGGAAGAAGAATCAGAAGAAATTCTTAACCAAGGAAAGGTCGATATGATGCTAAATATCTATGAGGAGAAACCCTATGTGACTTTAATGGTAGGAGATAAGAAGATAACATTTCTCTGCGATTCAGGAGCATGTCAATTTATCGTACGAGAAGAGAATGTAGGAGGTTTAAAAATATCTAAAGAAAAGGGAAATTCACCACAGGTCATGTAACCACCGAACCATACTGTGAGCCCATACGGATCAAGGATCCGGTGTCCGGTGTGAAAACATGCTCAAAACTAGCCATATCTATGCACTGTCCAGTAAACCTACTGGGAAGAGATCTAATGGTTGTTTTAGGTATTGGTGTAATTCCAACCGCACATGGAATGAAAGCATGTAGAACAGCGGGTAAACAGGAACAGAATGATGACTAGGAAGAACAATTTGTTTATGAAGGATGTGAAGTACATGGTTGGTACAGCCTCGACCTAACAACCGAGCTTGATCACGGACAAATTGATTGAAATGGAGCCCGAAAGAGTGCCTCAAAAAAACTGACGTTCACAATCCAGAGGACATACACTGCACCGTGTACTTTAATTACCATGGCAGTGTAGACCCACAATACGAGAAAGAGTTTTTCAAAATACCACGCACCCGATTCAGAGTAACACCTCTATATTGGGACAAAAATGGGAACTGCATGGAGGGAGCGAAACATCTCCATGCAATGGAAAGATCTCGGACCTCTGATCACCAGAGCAGAACAAACAGGCAAGCCGTGGGTAGATAAAGGCGACAAAACCTAATTTAACACCAAACTGCAAATTAACAAACCAGAACTGAACTGGACGACGAACACCAGTTAAGCCTCTCACCTGTCAGGAAATATGCGGCCCTCCTATGCGGAATTATATCAACTGACAGAAGAGGAGGAGGAAGACCTATCAGAGGTTCTGATAAAATTATGGTCAACAGGACCAGCGAATGTAGGACTAATTGAAGGGGTCGCACCAGTTAAAATAATACCACGAGGATCATTTAGGCCATATCAAACACAATATCCACTTAAACCCAAAGCAGAAGAAGGAATAGCACCAGTAATCGCAGATCTAAAGCAAGCTGGAAAAATAATAGATGGTCCAGATTCACCATGTAACACATCTCTATTTCCAGTTAAGAAAGCTGCACCATCAGTAGGATGGCGTATGGTTCAAGATCTTAAAGGGGTTTACAGCACTGTCATGCCACAATCACCCATTGTGCCAGACCCCCATACGCTGTTGAATGATTTAAGAACAGATACTAAGTAGTTTTCAATGATAGATCTAGCAAACGCATTCTTTTCGGTGCCAGGAGATAAAGCTTGCCAGTTCTGGTTTGCTTTTCAATTCAGAGGGAAAAAGTATACGGACACAAGAATCCCACAAAAATTCTGTGAAAGCCCAACCATCTTTGCATAAGCGATATCATGCAACCTAGTGAAGTTCGACCTGCCGAATGTGAGCCAACTCCTAATATATGTAGATGATCTTCTGCTCGCCTCAAAAACAGAACAAGAATGTAGGAATGACACAATAGCTCTACTAAAATTCCTAGCAGAGCAAGGCCACAAAGCGAGTAAACCAAAACTCCAATTATGGAAACCAATAGTGAGATATGCAGTATAGGCTACAACATCTCCCAGGAAGGAAATCACCTCGGGGATGAACGCAAACAGACTATTTTAAAGGCTACAAAACCACAAACTAAGAAACAAATGATGTCCTTCCGGAGAATGACAAATCTCTGTAGACAATGGATCCCAAACTATGCAGAAACAGCACAGCCACTGCAGGAGTTAAACAATGGACAACTGAGGTGTCTTGGAATTAGTGGCGTCCCAAGACAGTACCCATTGTGTAAGATAAATTATTAACCGACGGTGCCAGGGGTCTCAAGAGAGAGAGACAGAGCCCATTGTCAGGGGTCCCGGTGATAAGGGAGGTGAAAATGTGCACGGTGACCGATGTAGGGGAATCAGATGGTCAACATTGTCTCTGGTTAAGCATATAAACACCTGCCCGAGTTTCATTTGACGGAGAATCTATCCGGCTCGGTTCTCTCCTAGACGTCCAAGGCAAGTCTAGTCTGATGCTGTTCTTTTGTAATAAATCTATTATTTTACTCAAGTCAGCGTCAGCGGTCACTCCTCCTTCATCAACACTTCAAATTCATCAAGAAACTACACAACCAATGGCGGCACAAGACCAAATTATATGGACGGAGACAGCAGCTAAAGCTTTTGTAAACCTAAAACAAATCTTAGTGAGCTCTGCTGTTCTCGCACTACCAGATTACAAAAAAACGTTTACCCAGACATCTGACGCCAGCGTTGTTTCACTCCTGACACTAAAGGTTCCACATGGTATTGCAGTACTTCTCTTACAAAATAAGATTGCTTTCCTATCTCCAGAACCACACCTCGGTTGCATGGCAATCCTATTGTCACAACCTTATCTTACCATAGAAAGATGTACCACTGTAAGCCCTTCTACACTCTTACCAACAGAAGTAGATGGAGAAATGTATGACTATATCAGACACGGAGAAAGTGGTGTTGCCCAGACCAGACTTAACGGACACACCATTCTCCGACACTGAAATAGCAATGTATGTAGATGGTTTGTGTAAGAAAAATGTAGACGGCTCTAAAGCTAGTGGATATGCGGTGGTAACACAGGAAAAAGTTCTAAAATCAGGGCCACTGC
Organism: Zeus faber; assembly: GCF_960531495.2. Lineage (NCBI taxonomy): Eukaryota > Metazoa > Chordata > Actinopteri > Zeiformes > Zeidae > Zeus > Zeus faber. The sequence goes on from NC_137208.1 coordinate 24,393,402, forward strand.
CTCCACGCTACTCAGCACAAGCAGCAGAATTAGTCGCACTGACGGAAGCATGCAAATTAGGTAAAGGAAAGATCGTTACTATCTACACAGACAGTCAATACGCTTTATCCATGCTCCATGTTTTTGCAGCACAATGGAAGAACAGAGGGATGCTTACAGCCACTGGAAAACCAATCACACATGCAGAACTAATAATAGCTCTGCTTGAAGCAGTACTCATACCAAAAGCCGTAGCATTCTGCAAATGAGCCGCCCACACAAACAGAACTGATCAAGTTTCATAAGGTAATCGCTTTGCCAATGAGGAAGCGAAACTCGCGGTTGCAAGAACAGACATCAACACTGACACTTACACAGCTGAAGCTACAGTAACACATACAGATCAGGACATTTTGAGGGTGTTAAAACTATTTAGTTCTAAACTTTGTTCATCGACGGACAAATCGTTACAGAGGAAATTGGAGACAAATACTTCAGGTTAATAACACATTTCATCTTGTACAAGAGGAGCACTTACAAAGCAACAACACAATATGATGGTACTGAGGAAATGGTCAGTTCTCTCTAGAGAGCTTAGCCTTTTTATACACTCTTGTCCCAGGATGGAGACTCTGTGACATCATCGGCCGTTGGAGCGCCTCTGGTTGGAAACAGTTCTTTGTGATCCATATGTTCTTTCGTGATCAGTTGCGTACATGTCTGTAAATGTTGTCCTTGCACATAGTCACTTGCGTACATGTTGTCCTTGCACGTAGTCACTTGCGTACATGTAACCCCTGCAGCTGTTTGGACATAATGTCCCAATACTTCATAAGTTCACTTGAGGACACACAGAAATACCAAATTCTTATCACATCCCCTCCTGTTTATGCTAATAGTAAGCATAACATATGTAAATTTTGTTGGAGTGTGAGATTGAAAACCCTGCCAGGCAGTACATGATACAGTTCCAAAACCCATTATCCTTTTGGACAGGGAAACTCTCTCACGGTCCCTCTGCCTCAGCGACCACCCACAGGCACTACCGAACCTAATGGAGGTGAGTAAACAATTAATGCAAAACCTTTATTAATAATAATAATAACAATAATAATAATGCATTTTACGTTTGTAATGATGCTAGCCAAGTAATCAAGGGGAAGAAGGTAAATAAAACATAAAAGTGTCCAACACAGATTGGTCGACCCATCGGATCCTACAGTCGGACCTCTCCCTACCTAATGGAATCCTACCCTAACATGAGAAACAAAATATAAAACATTGACCTTCTTCCCGGTTAACGTGTATGTACATAGTTAAGACAAACAATCTTAATTGGCTGCATATATTATGCCATCAGAGATTTATAACTTCATGTGGAAATTTTCTATAAACTTTTCCTAATGCCTAAGACTGGTTATTTAATTAAACTTTGGTGTCTTTGTAAGAATTTCCGTCAGTGTGATTCATGTCAATCCTTGTTCTTGGCCATCAGACTCCAGTGTCTTCATAGAGTCTGGCGATGTCGAGATCGACGTTCGAACCTGCAACCTTGAGCACATTCTCAACAGGGGTTAGGTCATTATAATCTTCCTTATCGGGGTTGATAGGATGTTCATAATAGTCAGTGTTATCGTCATCATTGCTGTCATTAGGTATTTTGGTGTATAGCATTGTTTTGCTCATAGCGTTTTCAATTAATCGTTGAAGCAACCCTCTTATACATGAGATACAACCACAACCACACGTAGCCACAATTTCAATCATCACAGTGATGGACAATAATAGTCATTGTATTATCCCATTTTCTGGCCATTTTCTCAAGGCACTTTGTAAGGGGATTCTCTATCCCGGCGTTTTATGCCAATTCTTGGACAATGCTGTCAGTCCAATCAATGCTTTGTTAACGCTGCCATTAGGGGCGGTATTGTTCGCGATGAAAGTGCAACATACGTTGCCAAACATTTTACAAACGCCACCCTCTTTAGCCAGCAGCATGTCCAATGCCATTCGATTTTGCCAAGTCATTAGGCTAGTTTTATCCAGGTGTTCTGCCAGGCCTTTCATCTCAGTCACCTTGATATAAGCCTTGGATGATTGACATTCTACTTATCAGTGAGGTAGGACCTGAAGAGGCCTTTGTTGGTTTATAACCCCAATCAGATGGTCCTGAATTGCAGATGATGTACTGCCAGCTGCTGCACCATATGTGATAAAACTTGGTCTGTCTGGATCCCGTATAGGGTGCTTCACAGACATATTTTACTGTCCATACATGTCCTTTCTGTTGATTCCCACAATGAATTACGGAACATGAGTCAAAAAGGACACTCACTGTTTCTCCTTCTGTGAAGTTCAACACGACCTCAGATGTTGCTTGCCTAAGGGATCTCTTGGTCCTATATGTGGTTGCCATAGCTGTGGATGCAAGTGATGGCTCAGTAGGGATGTCATTGTCCAGTTGTTCCAGGGGTTGGTGTCCCCCATACCAAAGTATGGGTGGTACTATTACTAATGCTAAGACCGTTAATATGCACAGTGTTCCTCTAAGACCACATCCTGTGCGCCTAAATGGGTGCCATGGTTTGTTGGCCATGGTTTGGTGTTTTACTTATCTGTCTCTTCAGGTGTTACACATGCTCTTTTGCAGTGGGTGAGGTGGACCCATGTTTTCCTTTCAGAAATGTGGACTGCATTGGGTGTAGACACCAAGACCTGGTATGGCCCTCCCCAGCATGGAGTGGACCAACATTTATTTTTTAGGACCTTGATAAACAGCCTGTCTCAACAATATCACAATAACAAGAACAACATCATCTAGTTTTTTTTGAGCCATGTGTGTAACTGAAGGACCTTGGAAATTTTACGTCTCCGAAAGCTGTGACAGCGGGCCGGAGAGAATAATTGTAAGTCGCTTTGGATAAAAGCGTCTGCTAAATGCAATGTAATGCTAAGCTAACAGGCTAACTAGCGCTTGCCGAGTGCTAGCCAAGACAGGTCCAGGTTCTAAGATCCGAAAACCAGTTCAGGTGAGGGTCAAAGCGAGGAAATATTAAGGATATCACAGTGCGAACAATCGGAAATCCGTAATACAAAATCAGGGAAACGATTCAACGAAGTAACGCACTGACGTGGAGTAATGCACACACAAAGACGTCACCTGAACTGGAAGTGGTATATATATGCACATTTACTGTGCACATTTACTCTCCAATCAAGGAGCAACTATCAGGCGACAAAAGCAGTAACTGTGGAACATTGCAGAGGATCCCCAGGTTCTAACCGAGTACCATGAGTCATGGCAGAAAAAAAGGTTTGGAAGTTCTATGTTTCTGCTCCATGATGCTTTGGAACAAGCGTTTGCTTGTTCCAAAGCATCATGGAGCAGTGTTAAGGTAGAATTTCCAAACTTTTTTTCTGCCATGACTCATTTTTTACAATGAAATAGCCCACCACTATCCTGTTAATCACTAAACATTTCTGAAAAAATGTAAACTATGCTTATTATTATGGCCAAGAGTGATCCAAGACAACCTCAACTGAAAGAGTGGTTCCCGACAATAATTACAGAAGACTAAATAAAAGTCCAGGCAAATCAGACCAAGCCATTTGGCACAACTAGTGTTGAATGGGACTGATTTACTCTTCATATCCATCAAAGAAAATTGCTTTGACAGAATTAACTGATTCTTGTCAGGATCACAACTCAGAGCCAAACTGACTCTTCTGACTCGTTGACCGTTCACCGCTAGCCTCCTCTTGATCAACATGAAACAAACGCTACACTGTTACACCAGCTGAACCAATCAAACCATAGAGTGTGAGAATTGAACAACTCTTTTTAGTGAATGTGTCACGACCGGGGCTAGGAGGGACCCAAACGCACGACACAGAGAGACGGGAGGCAGACGAAGGATGTTTATTAGCCCACACGATGGAGCTGGCCGGGGGGACCCGGCCAGGTAGGGATGGAGCACGGCTGGGCAGGGATGACGATGACCGGGAGGAGGGTTCCAGGATCCGGGTGGAGAGATGGGGAACCGGGCTGGATGGAGGAGGATGGACAGCCTTGGTCGAAGAGCGGAGACAAGCAGGTTAACCGGGCTGGCTGGAGAGAGACGGACAGACTGGGTGGACGAGAGGAGACAAGCAGGTAAGGGGAAGACGAAACAAAGAGACATAAGCTAGGGACTTGAAACAAGCGCTAGGAGCTAGGAACTTGGAACTAGGAATTGAGCAAGTAGCTGTACTACTCGGGTAAGCTAGTTGACGGTCTGGCAATGAGTGACTGGGAAGCTGGAGAATAAATACTCTGTAGAGTGATCCAGGTAATTGATCCCAGGTGTGTGCCATTAGCTCAAAGGGGGAGCTGCAGATGGGGCAAGAGCTGCCTCTCGTGGCGCTGGGAGGTTGTGGGCCTAACAGAATGACTAAAAACAATTTTTAATAAAGATAAAAAAATTCAGTACTTAGAGTCGTCACTTTCAGAGTGACGACTTGTTCTGATGAACACAGAGCTGCTATTCTTGCTGTAACTGATGAATTAAGTGGAATTTCAACTATTTTCCAGGCACACCTGGTGAGATCTCACTGCACACTAGTGTGCCGTCACACAGTGGTTGAAAAACATTGTATTAAAGAATAAAGTGGTTTTCAAAATGATCTGTAACATTTGTTTGCTTTGTGTGTTGGCTGCTTGAATTGTTTCCCCTCATACTTGCTTTCAATGCAATTGCTGCTTCGAATTAAGACAAAGTTATCCAATTCAATATGTTATATCCAAAATGTATTGTAGTCCATTGCATTCCAATCGCTTCTATGGTACCCTGGAGGGGACCAAAGGCCAGTGACTCTGGACTCAGTGTCACTAACTCTCTCAATGTTATCCTCCCTTGGAACATACTTATTCTTGTAAATTCTAAAAATGACCTTGCTGAGGTCTCAAATTAAGATAAGTTTTATAATTCTACAATATGTATGTGATAAAATTACAGTGTCCTTTATTTTGTTGTAATGTGTCTATAGTCTATCTCGGTATACTGTATGCACAGTACACTCTTGTATTTTGAACACCACTGCACTGAAAAAATGTGGATGTGATGCTTGATAACTAAAATAATTCAGACTTGGTGATCGTAGACCAAACTGCAGCCATTAAAGGCCATTAGAGAGGCTTCTGACCAATGATAGGCTGTCAAAAGGCCGTAGTCACTCAGTTAGAAAAGAGGCAGAACAATTGAACAAATCAATTTAGTTCACAGTGACTAGGTGTACCAGCTTGGACATTCACATATGAACATTTTTGCCATGTACAATTTTTTGATTTTTGTTTTTTAACCTGTGCTGTCAGCATGCTAGGCATACAACACAGAGTATTGGAATGTTATTGCATCTAGGACAGAGTTAGTCTGTAAGTATAGTTCAACTTCTCAAACTCTTTACAACTCTTTATTAATTCTTAAATCATCAAGAACGGCTATAATAACTCTGTCCTGCAGACGACCAATAGGATGACAAGAACACATTTCTTTGTTATACAAAGCTGCCACCAATCCCCCTCTTTGGATAACTATTTTATCATGTTTGGGTCTATTAACGACTAATCACTACTCCAAGAGGGAAAGATTTACCACGGGTGAGACAATTAAACATAGAACCAAACAACATTTACATAAAACATAAACATTGGATGACAACATGTATTGAAAAACCGAATTAATCAGGTCCAGGAAAACTGGAACAGCAATTGGGAACGTGGTTTCTTCCTGTCATAGTTATGACAATCTGCGGAAGGCGGAGAAGGACGCCAAACGGACGTACAGAGACACAGTGGAACTACAGATGGAGCAACGCTTGTGGCAGGGGCTGCGGTCTATAACTAACTACAAGAGCCCCTCCCCAGCCACGAGTGTGGATGCCTCCCTAGCCATGAACTGAACTCCTTTGGTTTGAGTCTGGCCACAACACCGCTAGCTCGCCGGCTTACTGGAGTTAGACCGCTGGGGAAGAGCGCGCACTCTCAGTGTCAGAGCATGACGCCAGGAGGGCTTTGATGCGTGTGAACACCAGAAAAGCTGCGCGCCCAGATGGCATATCTGGATGAGTACTGAAGACCTGTGTTAACCAGCTAGCCCCGGTGATCACCAGACATTCAATGCCTTCCTGACTGAATAAGAGGTCCACCATTGTTCCTGTCCCGAAGATCGCCTCTCCTGCCTGCCTGAATAACGTTGGCCTTCACCTTGGAGGGCCTGATGTGTTTTCGAGAGGCTGATTAAGGAAAACATCTGTGCCTCCCTCCCCCTCACCTTGGAACTGCTGCAGTTCCTGTACCGGCAGAACAGATCCATGGATGATGCGGTCTCCCAGGTACTACACACCACGCTCACGCACCTGGATGGCCAGAAGGGGGCCTATATGAGATTGCTGTTCATCGATTATAGTTCAGCTTTCAATACCATAGTCCCCACCAGACTGGCTGTCAAGCTGCAGGAGCTAGAGCTGAACACTCCGCTGTGTGAAAAGATCTTGGACTTCCTCACAGCCGGGCCCCAGATGGTTAGGGTGGTGGTGAGGGTCACGCTGAACACAGGATCCCGCCAGGGCTGCGTCCTCAGCCCCCGACTGTCATCAAGCTTGCTGATGACACCATTGTGGTGGGCCTGATCAACGACGGTGATGAGGAGGCAGGAGGTGACTGACCTGTGGACTTTAGGAGAGGATTTCAGGATGCATACGCCACTGGTAATTAATGGGACTTTTGTTGACAGCGTGAGCAGCTTCATGTACCTGGGAGTCCACATCACAGAGGATTTAACATAGACTTCATGAACTTGGATCCTCAAGTCCTTCTACTCTGGTGCAGTGGAGAGCATCCTGACAGGCAACATCACTGCCTGGTTTGGGAACTGTACTGCTCAGGACAGACAGGCCCTGCGGAGGGTGGTGCGTTCAGCTGAACGTACCATTGGAAATACCCTCCCCTCCCTGCTGGACTTATAAACAGGGAGGTGTAGTAGCAGAGCCCGTCAGATCATGAAGGATCCTCACCACCCCAACAATGGACTGTTCAAGCTGCTGCGGTCTGGCAAGTGCCTCCGCAGTCACACAGCGAGAACAGAGAGACTGAGTTTCTCCCGAAAGCCGTAAGAAATGTTAATGCTGAACTCACCAGGGGTCCTCACTGAGACACTCACATCGGCCCCATTGCCTTACTGTACTGTATGTAGCACACTGTACTACATACTGTATCACTGTTCTGGGTTCCGGGTTATATGTTGTACTGTATATCTCCGCACACTCTACCTCACTTTATTCACATTCCACTTAAATGCACATATCTGTATTTCTGTATGTCTATTCCCTATATTTCTATTTTATGCCCCCACTCTGCATTACCTTTGAGTTATTTTATTTTATTTTATTCTATATTATTCGATTTACTTACTGCATTATGTTTTTGGAATCAGTTAGTTAGTCAAGTAGAAATTAGGTAGCTATTGTGTTCAGTCTAGAACATATTGTGCATAATCAGCGGGTGCATTGCATTGACATTTCACTGCATATACTGTATGTATGGAAGTATGTATATGTCTACGAATATGACGAATAAACCTCTTGAATCTTGAAGACGCAGGCGTAGAACCAAGGCAGCGGGCACCAGGCACAGACCACAGGCACAGAGCCAGGCCCCGCAATGACAGAACAACACCCCGCCCTAGCCACTCACCCAACAGGAAAGCTGGCGGGCCCCCCATGCCCACCCACGCTTATTGCACCTGGATTTTAGCCCCCCCCCCCGCCAACGCCAGAAGGCCGCCAGATACATGGGCCCTCCATCACCCCACCTGGGGCCCCCCCTGCAGAGAAGCCTTGCAGCAGGAGCAAGGGCCGACAGCCGCCCCCCGCATCCCAACCCACACCCACAACAACATACAGGCCCCAGGGCCCCCAAAGAGTCACGGCACACCTTAAGCCACCAGGACTCCAGCCCAGCCGAAAGGAGGCCCACCTGGCCGCCCCCCTCAAATCACACCCCCTCAGCAACCCACCAGCGACCAACCACCCAGGAAACACCAGTGCTCAATTTGTGCCATTGGCAATTGCAGTTAAAATTGCAGGGTGTGGGGATGTGAGTCCTTCAACCAAGCCAAACCCGAATCACTCGCACCCCTCCTGCCCTGCAGACTGTGGTCTGGTGGAGTGTTCTTCAGAGTAGGATGGGTGTGAGAGTGAATGTGTTCGAAGCTATTATGAGTGGGATTAAAAATTCAGGATGGACAAGGAGCACTTCGGGGCAAGAGCATGACAGGCAAGACGGCAGCAGCCCGCCACATCCCCAACCACATAACTCGCACCCCACCCATCCCACAAGTCCTAAGACTATAGTGTGGTGTATGTACTGAGTATGAGTTTTGGCACTGGGAGAGACAGGCGAGGCAATTTTCATGGCAATTGTTGGGGGGATCTAGATGGGTTGGTGGTGTTTAAGTGGTGGGTCAACCGAGGAGAGGTCACCGAGGAGACATACAGTCAGGGAGACTGGAATGCTCCTACCCAGAAGAGTTGATAGCTTATTGGATACCTTCTTGGTGATGTTGGTCCAGAAACCAACCAAATGGCATGAAAGTAGTCACACAGACAGACAGACAGACAGACAGACAGACAGACATCAGACAGTCAGTTAGTCAGTCATAGACTGTAGCGAACAGAAAGGTTTTTAACCTGCTATTAAAAGTGTTCAGTGTGGGGGCCTCCATCAGGTCCCTCAGTAGGGTATTCCATTTACTTGTCGCATAGATACAGAAGGCAGCTTCTCCTGCTTTAGAGTTGGTACGAGGGATAGTTAAAAGGCCAATGCCTGTGGACCTGAGAGTTCTTGCTGGTTCGTGTATGATTAGCATTTATTTTATATACTTAGGTGCAAGGCCATTTAGAGCTTTATATAGAAGTAGCAGAATCTTAAAATCAATTCTAGTTCATTCATTTTGAAATGTTTTTTAGATGGTAGAAGGCTGATTTTGTGATTTGATTTATATGGCTCTTAAATTTTAGATCACCATCTATGATTACATCCAGATTTTTGGATTCATTCTTGCTGCAATTTTCTGTCTTTGAGCCTTTGCACCAAAGATGAGTATTTTTTTTTTGTCTTTGTTCAGTTGTAAAAAGTTCTTTGACATCTATGCATTAATATCATTAATATACTGAGTGAGGGAATGTATGGGGAGTAGGTCATCAGGAGATAGGGATATGTACAGTTGTGAATCATCTACATAATTATGGTAATTTTTTTTGTTGTTTCTTTACAATATGTGCAAGTGGAATCATATAAACAATAATGGTCCCAGAATCGAACCTTGGGACACTGCACATAAAATATCCACTTCGTTTGACAAAAAATCTCCAATGGACACAAAGAACTGCCTGTCCTGTAGGTAGGTTTTGAACCAATTCAGAACCGGGCCAGATAGGCTGACCCATTGTTGTAATCTCGCTAATAAAATCTGATGGTCAACAGTGTCGAAGGCAGCACTGAAATCCAGGAGCAGAAGAAACAGTCTTTATTTGTCACGCAACACATGCTTGCAAACACACACGCTTTGATGGTGGCCGGTGAAATGGTTCCTCTGCAGCCAGGAGCAGTGGGCAGCATACATGGACACGCCCAGGGACCAGGTGATAAGTGTCCATCACTGGTCAGACGATGAGTGCATGTTTTTGGAGGGGGTCCTTACTGACGTGAGGTGGAGGAAACTCCATGTGAGTACAGGGAGAACATGCAAACTCCACACAGAAAGGCTCCTATTTGGGAGATAACCCGCCGGAGCACGGTGCCAACAGCGCCCACATCGAACCCAGGACCTTCTTGCTGTGAGGCAGCAGTGCAATGCACTGCGCCCAGATAGTTTGTTTGCATCAGTGTTTATGTGTAGATCATTCAGAACTTTAATAAGTGCTGTTTCTGTGCTATGGTGAGGTCGAAAGCCAGATTAATAGGTGTCAAAAAGCCTGTTTGAGGTTAGATAGTTGTTCAGCTGAAGGTAAACTGTTTTTCAAGTATTTTGCTGAGGAGTGGCAGGTTGGAAATGGGCCTGTAGTTGGCAATAACTGTTGCATCGAAATTGCTCTTTTTCAGGAGTGGTTTAATGACAGCTGTTTTAAATGCTGCCGGAAATATACCTGATTGAAGAAAAAATTTCTGATACCTCATGTGCTAGGCAGTTAAAAACTGTTTTAAAAAATGTGGTATGGGGGGTCCAGGCTGGACGAGGACCTGAGCTGGCCAACAATATCGTCCAGCCTTTTTTGTCTAAGGCGACGAAATGAGACATGGCAGCAGTCATATTACTGGGGAACTGAAGGGTATGTTCATTTCTGGATGTTGAGGCACTAATATTCTGCATGATAGCTATAATTCTGTTACTGAATAATGGCGCAAACTCCTCACATTTTTCAACGGAAAGCATCTCTGACAGGGTTGTAGATGGTGGATTAATAAGTCAATCAACTGTGAAAAAGAGCACTTTACTATTGTTGAGGTTTTCATGAATGATTGAGAAAAAAGACTGCCTGGCCTGTTCAATTTATATATTCTATCGATTGAGTCTATCCATGTTAATTTCATGATGCACCCGAAGATTTGTCTTTCTCCATTTTCTTTCTGCCTGGCGACACTGTCTCTTAAGCTGCCTTATAATTGTTCCATTTCTCCAAGGGTCTTTTTGTTTTTCTATGTTTTTAGTTTTTACAGGTGCAATCTTATCAATGATATTTTGTATTTTGGAGTTGAAGTTGTTCACAGGCTCCTCAGTTGATGATGCCTTGAACATCGGTAACTCATTTACAATTCTCTTAAAGGTTTCAATGGTATTATTGTTAATGATGCAGTTTTTAATTGTTCGGGTACTCCTCAGTTGTACAGGAAGAGCAGACACATCAAAGAAAATGCAACAGTGATCTGAAATAGCAACATCCATGGCATAGGGTACATTGATATTTAATCCTTTTGATATGAAGTCCAGAGTATTCCCCTTATTGTGGGTGGGTCCAGAAACATGCTGAGTGAGGTCAAATGCCTCCAATAGGCTAATGAAGTGTTGAGCATCTGGGTCTATTTGATTGTCAACATGAAAATTAAAATCACCTGAGAAAATTACACAATCATAATCAGTGGAGACCTTGGACATTAGCTCAGAGAATTTGTCAAGAAAGCCACATTTAGATTTTGGTGGCCGATAGACAGCGATGATTAAAATCGGGGCACTGCACTTTATAGATATAGCAAGGTGTTCAAAAGACGTGAATTATCCGAGGATTATTTCCTTGCAGGTATAGATATCAGAGAAGACAGCAGCTATTCCATCGCCTCTCTGGTCAGATCTAGTGGTTTGGATTAATTTGAAATTAAGAGGTGCTGTCTCAATTGGTCCGACTGAGCCATTTCAATCCAGCCAGGTCTCAGTTAGTAGAGCGCAATCTAGGTTATGAGTACTTATTAGCTCATTAATTAAAAATGACTTGTTAGTTAGTGACCTTATGTTTAATATAGACATTTTTATTGTTCTGGGTGCATGGCTTTGCGGGGTACTGAGAGTTTTAGTCTGAACCGGTAGTAAATTGTTTCGATTCCTGTATGTGACAGGGAAGTTGTTTTCTTGTTATTATTGCTGGTTTCAGTCTTATTTGGCACTTAGTTTGTCCTAGCTGGTTTCAGGGTAGTACCGTCATATATGCTGCTAAATGCTCAGTCATCAGCAAGGGTGTGAGTCAAGCCACTCCCTCTAATCAGTAAACCCTTTGTCTAACTTTCTGTGTGTGTCTTTCTTTCACTGAACAGGGATGAATGCCCTTCACTGCAAACTGAACTTTGAGACAAGCTCTAGTGCTGAGGTTGCTGTGTAGTGTATTACTGCTCTGTTTATGTTATCTAGTATTGTAGTATTGCAACTTAGGACTACTGGTTTGGCTCTGCACATTTCACTGCTATTTGCTGATCTGCAAACAAGGTTGTGTTTCCAGACACACCCCCTATTCAGGTAAGTCCTCTCTTATGTGGGCGTGCTCTTAGCCAGGTGCAAGTCCTAATCACATGAGCAGCTGTATTCTATAAGCTATTTATGGTCCTGCCCTTGAAGCGACACACGTCTACCTCTGCACGTCCACCGAAGCAAGGACACTGAACAAGGCAAACCTGCCTTCTTTTTCTCACTCCATACAAAATGTGCTACTACCACATCTCTACAACTTCAAGGTCACCCAGAAAGCCTCGTTATACCATATGCCGCTGCAATCTGGGTAACCTCAGGTCTCTGCAGCAAACATCTACTGCAAAGACCTCCTTCTCGGTTGGCTTGTGGAATTGTAGATCTGCAGTTAACAAGGCAGACTTCATTTCTGGTCATGCCAACCACCTCTCCTTGGAGCTCCTTGCTCTCACTGAGATGTGGATTAAACTGGAAGATAGCGCAACCCCGGCGGCACTCTCCACAAACTACACATTCTCCCACACATCCAGACCATCTGGCAGTGGTGGTGGAACTGGCCTGCTAATTTCCAACACATGGAAATTTAATCCACTGCTGCCTTTAAACAACTTTGTCTTCTTTGAATATCACGCCGTCTTGGTGACTGCTCCGGTGAAAGCCTATGTGGTCGTCATCTACCGTCCACCAAGACAACTAGGTGACTTCCTACCTGACCTTGACACCCCACTGTCATCAATTTCTGAGCATGAGTGTCCCATGCTCGTCCTCGGAGACATGAACATCCACTTGGACAGTGCGAGCTCGGCTGACTTCCTGTCTTTGGTTCGCTCATTCGACCTAAGACAGGTCCCGACTCCATCGACTCACAAGGCTGGCAAAGAGCTTGATCACATTGTTGCTCGGAGCTGCACCATGGACAACCTAAGGGTCACACCTCTTCATCTCTCAGACCACTTCTTCATCCATTTCAATGTCCAGCTACCAAAACAACCCCCCACCTCCCCACCCATGGTTACCATCCGCCGCAATCACCGCAACCTGTCCCCCACCCACTTCTCCTCTGTGCTCTGCTTGATCAACCCAGTCGCACCCTTGGCTGACTGACACCCTCCGGACAACGCGCACTGACCTATGAGCAGCCGAGAGAAAATGGCACAAATCCAAAACAATTGAAGTTCTTGCAAGCTACCTGACACTGCTGTCCTCCTTCTCTTCCAGCATGACTACTGCAAAGAAGGCCTTCTTCAACGATCGGATCAACAGTGCCACAGACACACGTAAGTTATTCGGCACCTTCAAGTCTACAAGCAGGTGGTCCATGTCAGTGACCGCAGGGCGGCCCCGACGGTTGGAGATTGCGCTGCGGGAGCCGAGGTGGCACTCTGCGATGTTGAAAACAGTGGGGCCCGTGGCGGCGGAGGAGCCACCAACTGGCTTGGGAGCAGAGGCCCGGGCAGGCGATGGATAGTCTGGCAGCAGTGGGAACGAGCCAGCCGTGGTAGAGACTATCTTGGTGCCCTCGATGCCATGATGGACTGTGAGCCCGCCCCAAAAGGAGGGAATTCCTGCATATCTCTGGCATCGACTGTGAGCTCCAGGGCTTGGAATCTGTTTTCCAGCCGGAGAGTCTCCGACATAGAGCGGCGCAAGGAGCGCACACAACGCCGGCCACGGCGCGCCGCCAGGGCCCAAGGCTCTGGGGTGGAGCAGGTCCGGGACTTGGGCCATGGCTCCTCTATCATAGCCGGCGGGGCATCAGATGGATCTGACTCACCCGCAGTGAGATTGGAACCGGGCCATGGGAGAGTGGAGTCTAAGTCCGGTCCGATCACAGCGGAGGTAATGGAGCAGGAGACCTCCATCGCTAGCCTGAGCGCTAGCGAAGGAGGTCAGACGCACAAACAGTTCATCCTTCTTCTTCACGTCCTCACGCAGGCTGTGGATGGCTTTGAAGACCGACTTTTCTCGAGCGCTGAGCCTGTCGACCAGGCGCAAACAGTTCTCAAAATCCATGGAGGTAGGCATCGATGCCGGCATAAATAGCAATAAATGCTAGGCTAACAGGCTAGCTAGCGTTAGCTGAGCACTAGCCAAGCGCTAGCCAAGCCAGAGTCCACATTCCAAAATCCGAAAAGACAGTTCAGGCGAGTGTCAAAGCCAGGAAAGAGTAGGGATATCACAGTGCAAATAATCCAAAATCCGTAATCCAAAATCAGGTAGTTTTCAGAAGCGATTCAACAAAGTAGCACAAACACAAAAGACGTTACCGTAGCCGGAAGTTCATTAAGGTAACAGTGAGAGCAAACGCCATTATCCACAAACCCTTTTTCAACATTTTGTGTTCCGTGATAACAGCTCTGTGAAGAACCTTAAATTGGATGAGTTGCATTTTGGAATTGCGGGTCATAGAGAAGGTGTTGTTTCAAATAAGCCTCCACAGGTTGATATTGGTGGAAACAGCAAGCAATCTTTCCCATCCCATGGTAGGTAAAGATAAAGTGTCATCTGTTTTTAATAAAAGTTTGTATATTCTGGAAAAGGGATTTTTTTAAAGGAAGGATATAACCAAATTGTTTGAAAGAATGTGGTCCAGATGAGTCATTCCTTGTATTTTCCAAGACCTGAAGATTTTTGGTCTGTTTTTAACCAGAAAATCTAGGTTGTGCCAGATTGTGGTGAACTTGTTTGGTGATAGAGTGTGACCACTGAGTTTGGGGAATCTCCACCAGGCAGACAGAGTTGTTGCAATTAATGCATTTTTAAAGTAATTATGTTTCCTTATTGATATTGTACGAAATGGGAGATTAGATATTAATAACTCCTGACATTCTGTTTGTTCAATGTCTCGCCACCCATGGCCCAGTTGTTGCTCTGGTTGTAACAATTTAATTTTAAATTGAATTGGTTTGCTTGATAGCAGTATCTGAAGTTTGGGGATGCTAGGCCTCCATCTGTAGTGTTGCTAGTTCAATTCTCAGTTTCTTGTATTTCCAATGAAGTGTATTGTTTATTGAGTCTAGAGTATTTAACCAATGAACTGCTGGTTGCACTGGGGTCATTGAAAACA
Source organism: Zeus faber (assembly GCF_960531495.2). Lineage (NCBI taxonomy): Eukaryota > Metazoa > Chordata > Actinopteri > Zeiformes > Zeidae > Zeus > Zeus faber. Next base: position 24,408,435 of record NC_137208.1, read on the forward strand.
TATAGTTTACTTTTGGTAGTATATTCATTTTCACTGCTGCTATCCTACCAGGTAGGTTGTTCCATCGTATTGGGTCTTCTTCAATGGATTTGAGAATGGAGTAAAGTTAAGAGTAAAAAAATCTGACAGATTGGTGGAGATGTCATTAGCAAGGTATATAATGTTGCCCAACCATTACAACAATGGTTAGAGGAAGATTCTGGGTTATAGCATTCCAGTCCTCCACACTGAGTGGTAAGGCCGTGGGTTTACTCCAATTTATTTAATAGTCTGAGATAGGTGAGAATTTAGATGTATGATTAAACACCCTCGGTAGGGATGATATTGGGTTCCATAAGTCCAACAAAATATCATCTGCATACAAACTGATTTTGTGACCAGAGTTTCCTGTTTGTATATCATTGATATTACTGTTTTGATGAATGGCCGCCACGAGAGGTTTAATAAAGATGGTGAATAGTAAAGGGGAGAGATTTGTACAGGATTCTGATCCATTGAATGAGTGACTCTCCAAAGCCAAATTTGTTGAGGGTTGAAAAGAGATATGTCCAATTAACTCTGTCAAATGCTTTTTTAGCATCTAAAGAGGCAATAACAGTATTTAATGTGTTCCTTTGAGATATGCTAATCATACTGGATAAACGACGCAGGTTGCTTGATGAGTGTCTGCCCTTGACAAAGCCTGTTTGGTCTGGGTGAATTATGAATGGAATCCCTTTTTCAATTCTGTTGGTTAGTGTTTTACTAATAATCTTTAAATCGCAATTAATTAGGACTATGGGCTTATAACTGGAGGTGAGGGTTGGGTCTTTATTGGGTTTGAGCAAAACCGAAATGAGAGCGGTATTCATGTGCAGAAGCATGGTGGAGGTTGACTTAATCTCTGGAACCATTCTGATGAATGATAGGGTTGTAAGTGGCCAGACGTGTTAATAGAATTCCACTGGGTAGCCATCTGATCCATGTGATTTATTTTTGGGCATAGAGAAGAGAGCTTTCCTGAGTTCCTCTTGAGTAAGTGGTTGATCTAATGTGGTATCCTGCTCTGTCAAAAGTTTAGAGAGGTCAATATCATCAAGGAATGAGTAAATGTTTGATATATTAGATTCAATAGAGTGATATAGCCTATTATTAAAGTCTCTAAATTTGTTATTGATGTCTTGGGGTGTATTTTATCCAACCCTGTGGATATTTTATGGCAGTAATAAGTGTTTTTTCATGACGGCGTTTCAGTTAATTGACAAGGAATTTACCTGGGTTGTCATTGAATTCAAAATTATTTGTTCTTGTTCGTTGCATGAGAAATTGTGTCATTTGATGGATGATCTTATCAAGTTGAGATGTAATTGTCCCGATCTAATACTGGATTTGATCAGTGGGTGAGTGACCTTGTTGGGAGTGCAAGTCTTTTAATCGTTGTTCAACTATATTTCATTCAGTTCAATGAAGGAAGTCCTTTCTCTGGAAAATAAATGGTTAAATTATTTTTCTGTCAAAAGTGAACTACCACCTGCTGGGAGGGTTCCGGTTGGTTTCATTCATGAGGTTGAAACTAATCGGCCCTTGATCGGAGATTGAAATAGGGTTGATTTCAGTATTAGTGATTTTGGACAAGACAGAGTTAGTTGTCAAGAAAGTGTTGATTCTATAGAATCGTTGGTGGGGTGGTGAATAATATGTGTATTCTCTATTATGTGGATTATTTGATCACCAACAATTGCCAAGAGCAAGATCACTGTTTTCACATATATTGTTTTATAGTGTCCGACGAACTCCTTGGCTTGTGATTATTTCTGGTTTTTGAACGATCTAAACCTGGATCTAGTACTGTGTTGAAGTCTCCTCTCAATATAATAACTGAGTCAGAGAATTCTAAGAGTTTTGAAAATTACATTTACATTTACATTTAGTCATTTAGCAGACGCTTTTATCCAAAGCGACTTACAAGGGAGAATAACATTCAAGCTACATTGCGACAGAGATTAGTGTAACAACAACATTAGTGTAACAATAAATACTGCAAGGTGGTGCTAAGTAATTGTAGGTTAGGAGAGGAGGTACTCTCTGAAGAGCTGGGTCTTCAAGTGCTTCTTAAAGACAGAGAGGGAGGTCCCCGCTCTGGTCATTTTTGGCAGCTCGTTCCACCAACGTGGAACTACAAATGAGAATAGCCTGGATTGCCGTGGCTGTATGGCCGGCAGAGCCAGGCGACGCTCATTTGACGAGCGCAGCATCCGGGGCAACATGTGCTCTTACAAGAGCATTTAAGTAGGCGGGACCATTCCCAGCAATCACTCTGTAGGCAAGCATAAGAGACTTGAACTTGATGCGAGCGGCTACAGGTAACCAGTGGAGCTCGATGAGCAGCGGAGTGACATGTGCCCTCTTTGGCTGGTTGAACACCAGTCGCGCCGTCGCATTCTGTATCATCTGTAGTGGCTTCACCACACAGGCCGGTAAACCTGTTAAGAGGGCGTTGCAGTAGTCGAGACGGGACATCACCAAGGTTTGTACCAGCAGTTGAGTGGCATATTGGGTCAGGTACGGCCTGACTTTTTGGATGTTGAGTAGTGCGAAGCAGCAGGACCGGGAGAAGGCGGCAACATGGTCCGAGAATGTCAGTTGGTCGTCAATAATGACACCAAGATTCCTTGCAGCCTTGGTAGGAACAAGAGATAGAGAGTCAATTTTAATATCAATGTTGTGATAAATACCTTTTTTGGCCGGGAAGACCAGCAGTTCCGTTTTTCGCCAGATTTAGTTGAAGATGATAATCCTTCATCCATGTGGATATGTCAGCGAGAGAAGCCGAGATCCGCGTCAAGACAGTAGGGTCATCGGGCAGGAAGGACAGATAGAGTTGAGTATCATCCGCATAGCAGTGATATGAAAAGCCATGTGAGCGGATGATCGGGCCCAGTGAGGTGGTGTATATGGCAAAGAGGAGGGGTCCTAGCACCGAGCCTTGGGGCACCCCTGTGGTGAGGTTGTGAGGCACAGACATCTGGCCTCGCCATGTCACACTGAACGAGCGCCCAGTAAGGTAAGATTCAAACCAGGAAAGTGCACTGCCCGTTATGCCCATACTTGAGAGTATGGACAGGAGTATGCTATGATTGACAGTGTCAAAAGCAGCTGATAAGTCTAGCAGAATGAGAACCGAGGATTTGCAGCAGCTCTAACAGTTTTTAAGGCCTCTGTCACAGACAACAGGGCTGTTTCGGTGGAGTGACCACTTTTAAAGCCAGATTGAAGTGTATCAAGAAGGTTGTCTCTTGACAGGTATTCTGTAACCTGTCTAGAGACTGCCCTCTCTAAGGTTTTGGAAAGGAATGGGAGGAGAGAGACCGGCCGATAGTTTTCTACTTTATTGGGATCGAGTGAGGGTTTTTTGAGCAGTGGTGCGACCCGAGCCGCTTTGAAAGCGAAAGGGAAAGTGCCGGAAGTTAGGGAAGAATTAATCATATGTGTGATTGCCGGGGTGATAGTCGGTGATATGGCTTGAAGGAGGTTAGATGGGATCGGATCTAGCGGACAGGTAGTAGGATGGCTACATGTTAGTAGTTTAGATACCTCACTTTCAGCGAGGGGGGTGAAACCAGGGAACGATGAGCCTAAGGTTGGAGAAGACAGGTTGTGAGTAAGTTGTTTAGTGAATTGGCTGCTGATGGCTGCCACTTTGTTAGTAAAAGAGGAGGCAAGGCAGTCAGCAGTGAGGTTAGTAGCTGGGGGAGGTGGAGGAAAATATATTGTGAAAGAAATTTGGGCCGTCCTCATTGGGGCCATAAATATTAGTTATGGTTTATTTGATGTTACCTAAAATTCTGTTAATCATTATGTAACGCCCTTCTGCATTTGATGTTGTGGTTTTATTCTGATATGGGATACCTTTATTCATCAATATAGACAACACCTCCTTTTTTTGAGTGTTATGATGCAGAAAACATCTGATTAACCCATTTAGCTTTGAGTTTGAGGTGCTCGGATGCAATGAGGTGAGTTTCTTGCAGTTGACAGAAGCTGGGATTCATCCTGATGCGGTGACTTAGGATTTTGCTACGTTTAGCTGGTGAGCCCAAGCCTCTTACATTCCAATTAACAAACTTAATGGGTGTCACTGAAGCTATTTACGGGGTGATGGCACAGTGCATCCAAGGCAATAGCTATACTACCCTTCCCATGCTTTCCCATAGATAGGTCTGAGTTTCCCTCCTTTACATTCCTTTTTACTATACTAGTATTGCAGGAAGTGTGCAGGATACATATCTACATAAACGAATGACAAATAGACAAAGATAAACATAGAATATTGCAGGGTGAGACATACATATAGTGAGAGGCTGAATAGAGTGAGCGTGATGGGAGAAGTAGAGAGGAGGGATTAGGGCGGTGAGATGAGAGAAGTGGGAAGGGGGGATTAGGAGGGTGAGATGATGAGAGTGAGCCATATTTTAAGTCCTGACATAGATAGCATGCTAATTTCTCCATCTCGCAGTATAAAATTACCAGAATTACCGAAATGCATACATAATTATCAGAATAACCAGGTTGTGGTGGAGGAGTCTTAGAATAACAGACCGTCTATATATAGTTTATCAACAACCAATGATAACTGTTTACCCTTCTGACGGTTCTCCTTCAGGATTGGGTACAGCACCTTCCATCAGTCGGTGATCTCCCAGGGGAATCGATCATTCATACCCAGTGTGGTTCCTTTCAGCTCCTGTCCTTTTCTTTTAACCAGCTCCTTGTGCTTGAAGTGTTCAAACTTCACAATGATGGAGCGGGGATGGTTCCCCACAAGGTGTCCCAGTCGGTGAACCAAGTGGAAGGTGATCTGCTTTATGATGTACGTGGGGAGTTTCAGCGCGGTGTGGAGGAAGTCTTTCACCATGTTTGAATGTTTGAATGAATCCCCGAAAAGATGAGGTTGTCAGGTTGTTGTTACGGTCCTGGTCTTCTTCCATCACTTACTCATTATAATAAAAATCGATATAATCCTTGAGGACCTCCACTTTGGTTTTGCACAGTGTTTTATTTATATATATATATATATATATATATATATTATTATTTTTATTTTTTTTTCTTTGTTATTAGCAGATTGTCAGTGTTTTAGTCCGTGCAGCAGAGCGCCGCCATGTTCGATCTGTACTCACTTTCCTCTTCTCGTGAGATCACAGCATGCTCCCGTCTCCTTGCGCCATGCACAGTTTTAACAAGAGCTTGAAATTATTGAAATCGATATATTCCAGCATCACCGCCCTGTCTGTAATTGATGGTCTTAAGCAAAGAACATCCACTCATTTCTCTTCGCTGTGAATAATTGAAAGGACACACACTGTAAAGTGAGTTTAGTGGAAAACCACAAACCTTGGTTTTCATTCAACTAGGTGGAGCAACAAATGACAAATTTTATACAGAGTTCAAGGTCAACAACTTTCATATCTCTGAAGATTGAGACCATTGAGGCATTTAATCCGACGACTGTGTATACTATTTCTAAGGTTAGTGCTGAAAGGACTTCTTCAATTGCTGTCAACGTACTATTTATAAGACCACTGGAAAACAAATATTGATCTCTACGCCCATTAGCAGGACAGCCCTTCTGCATGTAATTCTGAATTCAGTTAAGAAGCTCCTCGCAGACACTCCAGGTCTGCGGATTGAACTCTGATCTCTCGTGGGAAGGAGATGAGTAAGAACACTGTTTTATTGCTGTTGAGCCTCCAACACACAAGGCTCTTGTGTTGGAAACTGTTGAGTCTGCATATTTGCTTCACACTTGCAATGTAATAATTTCTGGAATAACACTCTCCAGCCAGGATCCGGGGCCATCCACATCCTGGGATGAAGATGGTTGAACATGATAATAAGATAAGATAAGATTAACAGCGGGATGTGAGAGCACTTGTACCTGTAGGGGATCAGTTAACTGTAAACCCATCCACCACCTTTTTCATGTTTTCCTTTTGATTGTAATACCAGAATGATCTCAAAAGGAGAAATCTCATATCAAAAACCATGAGGTCTGAAAATTTAATACACATCACCACCGATAGACAATGCATCAATAAGACGTAGGACAATTTCGCACTTTCTCTCTTTGTTACTTTCCTTCTTTTGTTCTTCTTGGGAAGACACACAGGCAAAAACAGCTGTTTTCTCTATCTCTCTCTCTCTCTCTGTCTCTCTCTCTCTCTCTCTGTCACAACATCACTATCTCTGAAATTTGCAAGAGACTGCCATAAACCTGAATTGGCAGTAACTCTTCAACAGTCTATCTGTTCTCAGTGTATCAATAAAGAGTTATTGGCTAAATCACCCAGTAATCAAAGTAATCTTAAAATGCAAATATTTTTATTTGAGTGGATAAATGTTTCATCGCGATACGATGCAAAATGACGGAGATAGAAATTAAAGGGTTAAGGTCTATTTTCATCATGTGACTCTGCTGCCCTCAAGTGATCAAAGGTAAGAAGTTCTTCTCCAGCATCTGTAGAGTGTGTTTTTTTATATTTTTACTGAAATTAAGTTTGTTTTAATAACTTTGATAATAATGATATGAGTATTGCGTTTTGATAAGTTTAGTAGTAAGAAGAGTTGGGTGTTGGGTAGTGTTTTAAGTCTTTAGATTAGAACATTATTAATATAAATATATAAATATAATATATAAACTATACTTAGCCCTTTCATTCATTTATTCTAGCTCAAATCACACACTTCATCCATTTCTGCTAAACAAGTTGATGTTTTTTTTTGCCAGTTGCCATCAATTCTTTTCATCTAGTTTTTTTTTTATTATAAATACCTGCATTCTTTGTTTGCAATTTGTCTTTTATTGCCAAACTTTTAGCTATAAATAAATGTTGATGAATGTTGTTTATTTCCAACATCGTAGTTTGTGATATCTAGCTTCAAGTATAGAATAGCGACTCCTGAATCCAGAATAAATTACTCCTTTGTTTATGAGATAGGTAAATTTACTGAACCGATTCATCTGGGCATCACCCACTTTGTAATAGAAATGGGAGAATTTAATGGTTATGGTCACGTGGGCGGAGACAGAGGTCTGGAACTCCCAGGGTGCTAGCTCTACATCTCACACAAGATATCAGATATAAACCCGACGGTGGCGCAGTGCAGTGCATTGCACTGCTGCCTCACAGCAAGAAGGTCCTGGGTTCGATTCCCGCCTCGGGGTGCTGTTGGCACCGTCGTCCGGCGGGTTATCTCCCAAATAGGAGCCTTTCTGTGTGGAGTTTGCATGTTCTCCCCGTGCTCACATGGGGTTTCCTCCACGTCAGTAAGGTCCCCCACCAAAAACATGCACCCATCATTGTCTGACCAGCAATGGACATTTGTCCCCGGGCAGCGTCTACGTATGCTGCCCACTGCTCCTGGCTGTGCCCCCAGAGGAAGGACAAGCCAGGATTGGTCAAAAGCAGAGAATCCATTTCACCGGCCACCACCAAAGCATGTGTGTCTGTGTGCAAGCATGTGTTGTTGTGTGACGAATAAAGACTCCTTCTTTTCTACTTCTTAGATATATACCCGACAACTTCTTAATCAAACAGTGATTGTTTAATTATAATAACAGAGTTGGAAAATCTTATAAAAGTTTTGAGGTAGAAAAGGTAAGTTAAAGCACGTTAAAACTAAACACACACTACGGAAGTGGGATGAGAGCAGATTGACTTGGTATCTGAATAAAGGCGTATAAAGGCGCAGCAACCTCTAAACTGAACAATACAATTAAATAATCACCTTGCCCACACCTACGTCATTTCACCATGAAAGTTCTAAACTTATAGCGGCAGTCCCCGGGATCACCGTTGCTTCGATGGTGCATCTCGTCTTGGCCCTGAGAAGGGTCGTGGGTCCTCCAGTATTGTCGGGTTCTGGTACGGCTAGATGAACAGCTTACCGGGGCTGCATCGCCATTCCACGCAATAATTAGTCAAACGAGTGTTTGTGTCAAGGCTCGTTGTGGTAGAAGCTTGCACCTGAGGATTTCTACAACTCGGCTGAGTCGCGGGCAAAAAACGTGGTTTCAAAAAGGGACAATGGAAAAAGAACAAGAAGAAGAAGAAGAATCTTTAATTGTCACGCAACACACCACACTACAACACATGCACATGCTTTTGGATGGTGGCCGGTGAAATATGGCATCTGCATTTGACCCATCCTGACTTGTCCTTCCTCCGGGGGGGCAGCCAGGAGCAGTGGGCAGCATTCTTCTACGCGCCCGGGGACCTAGTACCAAGTGTCCATCGCTGGTCAGACGATGATGTGTGCATGTTTTTGATGGGGGTCCTTACTGATGGTAGGTGGAGAAAACCCCATGTCAAACAGCGTGAGAAAGTGTAAGGTATTATAAGTTACCTTAATGTGAATGGGATGGCTGCAAGAGAGAGCAAACAGCCAATTCATTGTGTTTATCCTTTTTGGAGAGGGTGGAACCGTAAATGACCTCCTTCACCAGCCTTGTCTGTCTTATCTCCACTTGGCGCAGTGGCAATTGTCTTGAAAAATTACTGTGGCATCATGGGTTCAGATGAAAAGAAGCTGTAGCAGATTTGCTACCTAGGTTCAGGCAAGATGTAGGTTGCAGTTGAAAAGGTGTCAACACGGCAGGGTTTATTCATTAACAGTCCACACCTCGTTCACCTTCTCTCTACAAAATAAACGGACCGCCCCATGTTTACCAGCATGATGGGACTACACCAGTCACTAGTAGACTCCTCTATAACCCTAATTTCCAGCATGGCCTTCAATTCTGCCCTCACACAATTTTGTTTTTGTGCTCGGGCAGTCCACATGGCCGGTTGCGTATTTTCAGCAAACAACAGAGGGTCCAACCCTTTATCCCAATTACACCTACTGTCGTTCATAAACTTACAAACAATTTTCTTCAGCTTCTAATTGAGCCATTCCACCAGGCCGTCAGTCTGGGAGTTGGTGGTGTGAATTGAGTGGACGCCCAGTAGCTCATACAGTTCCGGAAGTTATTATGACTTAAAGGACATCCTTTAAGTCATAATAACTTTATTTTCAGTACCGACAACTGGGTGAACTCTTTTCCTGACTGGGAGTCATGGCTCATCCAATATAAACTTTAAACGGTTTGCTCGGGCAAAAGTTGTGGATTTCTTTGGTGAGTGTGCACATTGCCAAATTGGGGGTCGGGAATTACTCTGGGTAACTGTTGTGGGAGGCTACGACTGGCAGGGTTTGCATTTTGATGTGGGCTTTGCCTTGCCAAAACTGGACATTGGCTACGTCTCTGAGTCTGCAGATATTCTCGCTGGCTATTATCCCAAATTAGCGAGGAAAGATATTTCTCTTTTCTGCGGGTTAACATAAATTCGTATTGCGCTCTCGAGCTGGTTGTGTAGGCTAGGTATAGCCTATAGGTAGTCTGTTTTATGACCTTGTCGCTCAAACTCTTTCACACCCAACTAGTCAGGTCAGCCTGGATGGGGATATTCGTCCTATACACCTCTCTGGGATTCAACTGGTTGAACACCCTCTGGCTGTGTATCTGACAGTTGGTGATTAACAATCCTGATTGTTCTTTCGAGATGATCCCTGAACTTGGTCCTCGTTCTACAATATCGGTAAGGGTGATTAGGCTGAGGGTGAGGAACAACATCATCCTGACCGGGAGAACGACATGGTTCGGACATGATTCACCTATGCGCCAAAATACATTTTAAATTTTCTTGGGTTGGGATTTAAGTGTGTTGGGACCTTGGTAAGTGATTTGACTTTCTTGTTGTTTTTAAACTTAATACCACACAAGCACACTTATAATCTTGTTAATCTAGCGACTGGCACCGTTGGGTGCTAAGGCTCTCTCTTTGTTATTTATGACCTGACTGGGACCGTGGTGGTGGACCCATTTAAATGTTGGCTCTTTCTGTCCCTTTCTAACCCTGATTTGGTATATCCCGGACGAGAGTTTCTCTTTGAGCTCGTATGGGATCACACTTGAGAGCATGTTTTCCTTGTTAATGGTTGTCCTTTCACGTTGTTTGAGCTCAGGTTGTACCTGAGCTTACCCCTACTTGCATGTAGTCATGGGCCTGCATCAAAATCCCCCCCCTTTGGCTCTGAGGCACTGCGAATGCAGATGAAGTGAGGGTGTCAGAGACGATCACAAGAGGACCCTTGACAGCATGCAGTGAAGGAAGCGCATGGTGCCAACTGTATGTTGAAAAGGAAATAGCTTCTTATCTATAAAACATCTATTTATCAGGTGTTGATGCTGATTGCAAAACATTTTCCAACCATTCATTCCAATTTCCCTCCACCCTTGACGATGTCACCGCCTTAGGAAAGGATTGTGGGCTCAAGTCCTATCTGGGGTTCCGGGAAGCAGAGTGGTGCAGTGGTATAAACCATCCTCTGCTAACACCTCCCCTTTGCTTTCACAACATGTGATTCAGGATGTGAACTCATGCTAACAAGATGTTGAAAAGGAACAGCTTCTTACATGTACGTAATAGGTATTGATGCTGATCACAGAACCATTCTTGACAATTCCACATCCTAAAACAGGGATTGTGGGCTCAATCCTATCTGGGGCTCTTGAAAGCAGAGTAACCATAACCAAGAGGTCAATGGATCAAAACCATCCTCTGTTAAGGCCTTAGCTTTGCTCTCATACCAAATGCATTTGGACCTGAACTCTTGTTAACTATATGTTGAGGAGGAAACTGCTTCTTACCTATAAAACATCTATTTACCACGTGTTGATGCTGGTTGCAAAACATTTTCCAACCGTTTATGACAACATCCTTCCACTCTTGACAATTTCACCTCCCAAACAAGTGATTGTGGGCTTAAGTCCTATATGAGGTTCGCGAAAGCAGAGAGGGGGGTGGGGGGGGCGGGGTAGAAGATGACAGCCTCCACGTGGCCTCCCCTGCAAGTAATAAGATATGGTGCAAGACCAGCTTGTGAAACGAATGTCACCACCCAATCACCTACCTGGTAGACTAAGGTGCAAGAGGCCGGGGGGACGCAGGTCCATGTCAGGGCGGGCGGCCATCCCGACCAGCAAGCACCAAGGAATTCCAGTGCTTCAACTCAATGTCGAGGGCTTTACCACCACCAAATTGGAGGTCATACGCCACCTGACCAAAACCAATGTTGTAGCATCTGTCATTCTTCAGGAGACCCACTGCAAAGAAGAGGATTCCATCTCTACAGTAGACAGCATGGCCTTGCAACCTTTGTGAGGAATGACCTCAACTGGACAGATGGTGGCCAGTCCCCACCTGGCTCCAGTGTTGAGTGGCTGTTCACTAAAATCCAGGACACATCAGTGGTCAACGTGTATAAGCCCCCACCATCAACGCTGACCGTGTCGGCCCTCCCGCTGGTCCCAGCACCCGCCATCTACGCAGGGGGATACAGCCATACATCTGCAGATGGAGAGATGTTGTGTGAATTGGCCTCCGGCACCACTGCTCTGCTCCTGTATGATGCAAAAAAGCACCCAAGCTTCTACTCTTCCCGATGGAACACCCATACCAACCCAGACCTGGCCTTCGCCATTGTGCCGCAGCGCTGACCCCACACCGGAGAGACACATCCTTGACAGGCTCCCCCGATCACACCACCGACCAGTCATCATCCAGGCTCCCTCCCTGGTGCAGCCAGTACCAGGCAAGCCTGTCAGGAGATGGAACTTCTGGAAGGCCAACTGGCAGTCATACACAACTGAGACAGAAAGAAGATCAGCCTGTCTCCCGGACCCAGATTCTGCTGATGTGGACGCTGCGTATGCTGCCTACTGCATAGTCCTCCTAAGGGCAGCAAAGAAATCCATCCCATGAGGCCACAATGAAGGGATTAAGAATGCAGCCAGCTTCTGCGAGACCACCAGCAGGCTCGCTCAAGGGAAGATGTGGTTGCAACTGCAACGGCACTACTCCAAAAGCTGGATGCAACCCGTAAGGCCAGATGGGCTGAAGTTGTTGAGTCAATCGACTTCACCCACTCCAGCTGCAAGGCATGACTGACCTTCAACAAGTTGACAGGCAGAAAAGCATCACCCCCGAAATGCCAGCAGCAGATGACATCGCGTCCCTGCTTCTCAAGAATGGTCGTTTCCCTGGAGCAGACAAGAATTTCACCCTGCTGACATCGCGCAAGGTTTCTACCCTCTCCAGGGCGGCCAGTGCAAATGCCAACCTATCAGGAGACTTTACCACAGCAGATCTCAGTGCGGCCATCAGAAAACTAAAGCAAGGCAAGGCCCCAGGCCGTGATAACATCCACAAGGAATTCGTGATCCACCAGAGTGCAACAACATCTGCTTGGCACTGCGCCTTCCTCTCGTCCTGCTTCCGGAGATCCAAGCTCCCCAAGACCTGGTATTGTGCTTCAGTCATAGTCCTGCTGAAGCCAAACAAACCCTCGGAAGACCCCAAGTCCTACAGACCCATCTCGCTGCTCTGTGTCCCACTTAAGATTCATGAGAGGGTGATCCACAGCTGCATGGAGCCAGTGGTGGACCCACAACTTCAGGTCAACGGTGTACCAGGTAACACTGCTCACACAAAACATTGAAGACAGCTTTCAGGCTAATGAGAAAGCTGAGCTGGTGCTACTGGATCTGACAGCCACATATGACACCGTCTGGCACTGTAGATTCCAAGTGAAGCTACTGAGAATAATCCCAGATAGGCATATGGTAAACTTCATCATGGAGATGCTGTCGATCCGCAGCTTCATCCTACAGACCAGCAATGGCCAAAGAAGTAGGTCCAAAAGACTGAGAAACGGGGTTCCTCAGGGTTCTGTCCTCTCACTGATGCTTTTCAACATTTAAATCCCTGACCTTCCAGATACAACATCTAGGAATTTCGGTTAAGCAGATGACCTGGCCATCATGCTCATCAACCTACATGGAAGGCGATGGAAGAGGGTCTATCTACATCCACAGGTGGCGCCTCAGTACTTGGAAGACGGTGTCGGCAGCATACCACCTTAACAATAGGGAAGCAAAGCAGAAACTGGATATGTTTGGGGATAACAAGCGTCTGGAGTTCCAGCAAGCCCCAAAGTACCTCGGTGTACGGCTGGATGGTAAACTTAGCTTCAAGCACCTAGAAGATGTGAGGGCCAAGGTGACATCAAGGGCCTCGCTTATCCGACGTCATGCTGGTACAAGCTGGGGGGCCTCGGCCAAGACACTCCGGATTTCTACACAAGCCCTGGTCTTCTCTGCAGCTGAATACTGTGCCCCAGCCTGGTGTAGGAGCCCACACGTAAAAAAGGTAGACACCGTGATCAACAACTGTCTCCGGACAATAACCGGCTGCCTGAAGCCCACCCGTGTCCTACCTGCCAGTCCTTTCAGGAATTGCCTTGGCCAGATTTTGACGAGAGGCTGCTACCATCAACTTTGCCAGGAAAGCCCAGGCACACAGCTGGCATATCCAGCATGACACGACCGTTAAATCAGCGCCTCGTGAACTCATGCTAATTTCATGTTAAAAACAAAACAGCTTCTTCCCTACACAACCTGGATTGAACCGGTGCTAATGCTGTTCACAAAATAATTACAGGCCGGTCATGACAACTCATGAACATTTCATGACCAGTCATGACAATTTCCCCCTCCTTAACCATGGAGTGTGGGTCCGAGTCCCACCTGATGTGCTTTTAACCAGATTTGCCAGCTGAGGCATGCTGGCCCCATAACCCAGAGATTGATTGATCAAAACATTCCTCTGTTAAGGCCTTGGCTTTACCATCAGACCAAATGCATTTGGACCTGAACTCTAGCTAACTATATGTTGAGGAGGAAACTGCTTCTTATCTATAAAACATCTATTTACAAGGTGTTGATGCTGATCGCAAAACATTTTCCAACCATTCATGACAATTTACCTCCACTCTTGATGATTTCACCCCCTAAGGATGTGAACTCATGCTAATGTCATGTTGAAAAACAAAACAGCTTCTTACATATACTTAACAGGTATTGATGCTGATCACAGAACTATTCTTGACAATTTCACCTTCCGAAACCAGGGATTGAGGGATCAAATCCTATCTTGGCTTGTTGAAAGTAACCAAAACCCAGAGGTCGATGGATCATAACCATCCTCTGTTAAGGCCTTACCTTTGCTATCAGACCAAATGCATAAGGACCTGAACTCTTACTAACAATATGTTGAGGAGGATACTGCTTCTTACCTATAAAACATGTATTTACCAGGTGTTGATGCTGATCGCAAAAAATTTTCTAGCAATTTCCCTCCACTCTTAATGATTTCATCACCTAAACAAGGGATTGTGGGCTCAAGCCCTATATCAATTTTATGGAAGCAGAGTGGTGCTGCGGACGTGTGCTGGGCCCATAACCCAGAGGTCAATGGATCAAAACCATTCTCTGCTAAGGCCTCCCCTTTATCACCGCAACATGTGATTCAGGATGTGAACTTGTGCTAATTTCATGTTGAAAAGGAACAGTGTCTTTCATGTACTTAACAGTTATTGATGCTGCTCATAGAACCGTTCTTGACAATTTCACCTCATAAACCAGGGATTGTGGGCTCAAGTCCCATCTGGGGTTCTTGAAAACAGAGTAACCATAACCCGGAGGTCGGCCTCTGTTAAGGCCTTAGCTTTGCTATCAGACTAAATACATTTGGACCTGAACTCTGCTAACTATATGTTGAGGAGGAACGGCTTCTTACCCATAAAACATCTATTGACCAGGTGTTGAAGCTGATCGCAAAACATTTTCTAACCATTCTGCATCTGGACTGTCTGTGGTAGTTTCAACACTGTATGCTGAAAATAAAGATATATGACTGGGGTTATATGAGGTTGTGTTCTTCATTATGTGTGTGCATATATGTTTATGTGATCACATAGATTTAGATACATTGTGAAATCATATTGTTCCATTCCACCCTTTTAATACCATGAAGAGATAGTAATAATAAAAAAGTTAACATTATAAAATGTAAATATTGAAACATGATAATTCTTAAAAATGAATCACATTGTAATAAATGCTTTAAATTATTACGTAATGAACTCTTAAAATGAATGACTTAATCATAAATACTGAAATTATTATGTAATAAACTCTTGAAATAAATCATATTATAATAAATCCTTGAAATGATTATGTAATAAACTTTTCAAATTAATCACATTATAATGAAACACTGGTTTTAAACTCGGGTGTCCTGTAAGGAAGGGTGTCGGAAATAGGAATGAAAGTAGGGGAGGGGATAGATTCGGGTGGAAAACGATCATGGACAATGTATATTGGGACAACAACAATTATAACAATGATGAGTGGGAAACACACAGTGCCGTAGGCCACAAAATCCTGTAAGGCAGAAAGGGTACCATTGCTGCAGGTGTGGTTGACGTGGTTACATCGCAGTTGCAGGGTGAGCAGTGTTCGGCATACACTCACATTGTCTCCTCAGCAAGTACCTAGAGGGGGGTGAGAACTTTCTCACAGTGGGAGGCGTGAACCCAGGAGGCTCGGCCTTGGACCTTGAGGGCAGTGTTGGTGACAAACAGGACTTGGAACAGTCCCAGGAAACGGGGATTGTGCCAAGTTGGCCATCGTAGGTTCTTTTCGAGGACCCAGTCCCCGGGTTGGAACTGATTGGGGGGGGTTTGTGCTCAGGCGGATGTTCGGGGGGAGTGGGCGGGACAGTTCTGGTGGCTGAGTTTGGGTCAGGTGGGTTCAGTCGGGTTCAGTCATTGGTAAGTTTGTCATGGTTATATGTGGGAATTAGTTAATAATCAGTGCTATTATCTGATGCTAAATGTGTGTAGCTTGGAGTGGGTGGAACTCAATGTTTTAATTATGATCTTGCTGTGTGGTGGCTAAGCTGTGGATCCTGAGCGGGGTTAGCCACACACACACATTCACACGTCATCAGCAAAGCGCATGCAGTTGGAATCTCTTGCAGAAAATTCTCTCAGTACACTCCAACCATTTAGCCGTTCACTTCCTCCTACCTCTGTCCGTGACTTTTTACAGTCCTTTTCTCATCCATTTTTCCGTTGTCGTTCTGTTTCCCTCACAATAAAATAATATCTCTGTCATCTTTATCCCAACAACACTCAAACAAAATCAATTTCAGCAACAATGTTGCAACATAAAAAAAAGTACAGTGCACACGAGAAGGAAGCACACATTCTACAACTACCGATGTCTTACCACGTCCCAGACAGTCAACACTAATACAGATTTTCAAAATGGCTCTGCCGACCTTAGTTCCTATGGGCCCTGTTGACTAGGTGAGTCGTGGGTCAGACAATGGTCAGCGGTTCAGACCATTCAACCAACCATCATACTCTCACAGATCCCGTTTACACACAAAAAACAACAATGAATCATATAACACTTAACACACAGATGCTAACACAAAGCACAACAGAACACCGCTATTCCCGAAACCACAGCCACTGCAATGACAACGATGTGTCAAATCAAGTCAAGTCACACCTTACAGCATTTATAAAGCGCATTTCACAGTTTTGTTTTTTTTCCACAAATTCCATTGCCATTGTCCCAACTTATTATTGATGGGATATGGCAAATGTTTATATAACTTCTCTGCACCGAAATCTTGCCACTGTATCTGCATTTTTATGTTTGGCTGGTACTGAAAAGGTGGGGGCTTTTGGTTCTGTGACAACTCCGCTGCTGGGATATTGTTGATAAATCGAACTCTGTGATGCTAGTGAGCAGATAACAGTTGGCTCTGCACTCTTAGTTGAAGGAGAAATATAGATTAGACAATACAGAACACAGAATTATTAAGTGCTAAATAAGAAATGGAATAAAAGAATAAACCATGGCCTGTACTCACTATATTCTAAGAATTGTATCACTATAGCTAGAGAGCTATGATATCGTCTTGTGTTCTCCTGACCTGGACACATGCCACAAAGACTCACAAACTTTTGGCACAACGAGGGCATAGTTAAAAGACTGTGGACCTGAGAGTTCTTACTGGTTCGTGTATAATTACCATTTACTTTATGTACTGAGGTACAAGCTTTACAGCTATATTTACAAGTAGCAGATTTTAAAATCAATCCTATTTTTAACAGGGAGCCAATGTAGAGATCTAAGAACAGGTGTGATGTGTTCAATCTTATATTTTCTGTGATGTCAGTGTATGTTGAGTGTTGTAGTGTGGCTTGATTGAGTGGGGAACAGCGTTGGATTTTTATGTTTGCAATGTCAAGCAGACGCACATGATAAGGCAAAAATCTTTGTGGTGTCATTTGTGTTGGTTTACCAGTTTGTAGGATCAGTTCCACAGTGTGGGGCAACATCAGCATGCATTGTGAGGAGCCCACATACAGTACAGTGCAGCAGCTGTTACTGCCTTTCTACTGCAGCCAACGCACAGAAGCACGCCGGGAGTGCAGTCGCTACTGGGTCTAATTTAGAAGAGAAATATGCCAGCGGGAGGAGTTTTCCCCCATGGGCTTGACACAACACCGATAGCATATATCCACGCTTTTGAACCACAAACTGAGTAAATGGGAGTCTATAGTC
The DNA here is from genome assembly GCF_960531495.2 of Zeus faber. NCBI lineage: Eukaryota > Metazoa > Chordata > Actinopteri > Zeiformes > Zeidae > Zeus > Zeus faber. Next base: position 24,426,004 of record NC_137208.1, read on the forward strand.
AGGGAAACCAAGTGTGGGTGCAACGGTAAGGGAATGTTTCAGATCAGTGTAGGCCGCCCGAGCCTCGGGGGTCCATGTCACTGTATCAGTCGGACTAAGACCAGAGGCATGGACAAGTGCAGAGAGGGGGGCCTCACGTGATGCATAGTCAGGGATCCATTGGCGGCATTATGACATAGTGCAGAGAAAAGACATGAGTTGGAGTTCTGTGTGTGGGAGATCAATAGCTTGGATAGCAGAAACAAGTTTTGAGGACAAACATTTCCCATGGGCAGAGAGCACATGACCCAAATAGGTGACCTGCTCCTGTACCAGTTGAAGCTTATCGCAGCTGACTTTATCGCCGTTGTCAGTGAGAAACTGTAAGAGAGCGAGTGTATCTGTGCGACATTGTTGTGTGGATGTGCTGGCAACGAGGAGATCGTCTACATACTGCAAAATAGTGGAACCAGCCGGAGGTGTAAACTTAGCGAGGTTATGTGCCAGGGCGGCGTGGAAAGCGATCGGGCTGTCTGTAAAGCCCTGAAGTAGCCTAGTCCATGTCCAAGTGGAACCCGCAAAAGTAAAGGCCAACCAAAACTGACTTTCACGGGCCACAGGGACAGAGAAAAAAACATTTTTCAGGTCAATAACAGAGAAACAGGCCACTTCTGATGGAGATTGTGTGACTTTGATTGTCTTTAATGGCGGCCTTCTTTACCGGAAAAATTGGAGTGTTTACAGGAGAACTGATAATTGGAACAATGATGCCTTTTTCCACGAGAGCAATGAAAACGGAGGTTATGCCGTCTACAGCGTTGCATGGAAGGGGGTATTGAAAATTGACGAGGGAAATTAGATCCTTTTTGTTGAACCACGTAGGGAGTGGCTGCTTTTATTAATCCGATATCAGCGGGACCGGTGCCCAAAGACATTGGGGAATAGTTCTTAAATCGTCTTCTGTTAATACGCCTACAAACGGAAAGCTGTTATCCGCATCGGTTCACAGCATAAATCGTTTGACAGGTGTAACGTGCTGCAGTGGTGTTGTGTAGACGTCGGTGGACGGGCTGTAAAGCGTGTTGGGCGTGGAGGGAGAGGGTTCCCAGTCCGAGGCGCTTAAAGCACAATGGAGCCAGGGACCCAGGTCCTTCCGGGCGGAGGAGGGGGGTTTCGCGAGTGATGCTATGTGGTGGATGGATCCATGCCAATTTCGACTGTTGTGGTGTACTGAGAGAAACAGAGCATGTTGTTTGGGAACAGACATAGTACAAACAACACAGTGTGAGAGTTTCTGTTTGTGGTAAAACATCACTCCATTGAAACAGGTAGTCAGGATCTTCGTTTAGTTGCATAGAGGCAGTGCAGTGTAGATCGGCGGGTCGCATAAAGTTTGCATAAAGGTCGCATATTGTTCGCGTATAATACACCTGAACAATAAACACATTTTCGTCATTGTTTTGCTGTGTGAGTGTGTGTGTGTGTGTGTGTGTGTGTGTGTGTGTGTGTGTGTGTGTGTGTGTGTGTGTGTGTGTGTGTGCGTACGTGTCACCTGATCAGGGTATGCAGAGACATGGCTTGGGTGGTTCCCTGGGGTCCCCTCCTCCCTGTGTAAACTCTGATATTGCTCTGATTTTCCTGTTTGACACCAGTTGCCCTGTGGTGGTCTGTTGCGGGCCCAGTGTCCTTCCTGGCTGCAGCGATAGCAGGTGTAAGCGGCCTGAGTTGGGACCTCCTCGGCCTCTGCGATTAATACGGCTCCCACGGAATCCTCCGCCTCGTTGAAACTGGGGAGAGGGGTTTTGCTGAGCCCGTGATGGACATCGCTGACCTTGAGTGATAGCCTGTGCGAGCATGGTCATCTGGGTCTGGGATTCAAGTTGGTTTTTTTTATCTTGTTTGCGGTCTTTGTCCCTTTGATGTGTCCCGTAGGTGTGTTCAGCGTGGAAGACGGTGTCAGCGGAGGTTGTCGTCTTCCAGGTGAAAAACGAGCATTTCAACATGTCACCAAGTGGGAACACCAGTCCATTGATGAATGCAGACCGTAGATGAGTCTCATATGGTGTCAGAGGAGCAACCCCCATGTTTTCAGGTTTCACCAGTCCACTGTGGTTGTGGAAAACAACTTGTCTGGGTTCTTCCTTTTTTTTTTTTTTCAAGTTCATGGTGGTTTTTTTCTTGCCGCTTTTAGGCGGGTTGGGTAGAGGTGGAGGTAGCTGTATCTGCGGGACGGCGGCTCCTTGCGGGGCATCGTCGTCGCTCTCAAGGTCGATCACTGGTATGTCTGCGTTGATGATGTTAGGCTCATCGTAATTGACGAGGTTGGATAGATTTGGAGGTTGAATTTCATTGATTGGCATTATACGATGGTGGTGCTGATGGTTTTTGCTTTCCCTGTCTCTTTCCATGATCCCCTTCTCACTGTCACTTTTCCCTTTCCCTGCTTTTTATTATTTTTCTTTTCTCTATTATGAGCTTCCTCTACCCACTCTCTAAAACGCCCACCAATCGGCCTTGTAGCTTCTCTTGTTCTCTTCTCCGTTTTGTAATTTAACTTTCAGCTGCTGTAGCTGTTTAGACTAAAGCTTCCTCCTGTGGGAAAACCTAAGCTTTCCCATTCTTCCAAATGTATCACTGTTCTGTCATCTATTCCTTAGATATACTTACAGGATTCTTTTGATTCCCTAACTTGTTGATCATTTTGCACCGCTATACTATTCGTGGTACCCATGGTGAAATTCACTTAACAGACCCGGACTGCACTCTGACGTCTATAAGACCTGTGAGGTGCGATTTCACCGCAGCTTCCAAAGCTGTCTTGCAGTCCTGGACTGCTATAGCTACTAAGGCTATTTCACTAGATCAGCTAGTACTAGAAGTACTATCCTAGTACTACTAGTACAGCAGGGGCCTGGGCCTGCTGATCCTCGGCATCGCAGACTAGTTCTAGGGACGTGGAATATCACCTCTCTGGCGGATAAGGAGCTTGAGCTGGTGTGGGAGGTGGAGCGGTACCAACTAGATATAGTTGGGCTCGCCTTTACGCACAGCACTGGCTCTGGAAACAAACTCCTGGAGAGGGGCTGGACTCTATCCTTTTCCGGAGTTGCCCAGGGTGAGAGGGCGGGTGTGGGGATACTCACAAGCCCCTGGCTGAGTGCCGCTGTGTTAGAGTTCTCCCCAGTGAATGAGAGGGTCGCCTCTATGCAGCTACAAGTTGCTAAGGGGAAAGCTCTGTCTGAGTGTGTGCTTATGCACCGAACACCAGTTCAGAGTATTTGGCCTTCTTGGAGTCTCTGGGTGGCGTCCGGGAAGTTGCCCCGCCTAGGAAATCTAAAGTTCTATTGGGAGACTTCAACACTCACGTGGGCAACGATGGAGAAACCTGGAAGGTGGTGATTGGGAGGAACGGCCTGCCTGATCTGAATCCGAGTGGTGCTTTGTTATTGGACTAGTCATGGATTGGCCATAACGAACACCATGTACGAGCATGGGGTGGCTCATTAGTGTACGTGGTACCAGACCACCCTAGGTCAAAGATCGATGATCGACTCTGTAGTCGTGTCATCAAATCTGCGGCCGTATGTCTTGGACACTCCGGTGAAGAGAGGAGCAGAGCTGTCAACTGATCACCACCTGGTGGTGAGTTGGATCAGATGGCGGGGAGGCTGCCAGACAGACCTGGTAAACCCAAACGTGTAGTGAGGGTGAACTGGGAATACCTGGTGGATGCCCCTGTCCGCGAGGTCTTCAACTCCCACCTCCGGGAGAATTTTTCGCGTATCCCGGGGGAGGTTGGGGACATGGAATCCGAGGGGGTCATGGTCAAAACCTCCATTGCAGAGGCGGCTGCTAGGAGCTGTGGGTGGAAGGCGGTCGGTGCCTGTTGTGGCGGTAACCCAAAAACCCGCTGGTGGACACCAGTGGTGAAGGAAGCCGTCAAGCTGAAAAAGGAGGCCTTTCGGGCTTGGCTGGCCCAGGGGTCTCCCGAGGCAGCAGGCAGGTACAGGCAGGCTAGAAGGGCTGCGGCTTCGGGGGTCACTGAAGCAAAGCCCCGGGTGTGGGAGGAGTTCGTGGAGGCTATGGGAAGGACTTTCGGTTGGCCTCAAGCGACTCAGAAAGGGAAAGCAGGGCTTGGCTTAGGCTGTGTACAGCTGTGGAGGAGAAATGCTGACCCAGACTGGGGATATTGTCGGGCGGTGGATAGAGCACTTTGAGGAACTCCTAAATCGAATTCTCCTTGACCAATTCTTTGAGCTAATGTCCAAGGTCTCCACTGATTATGATTGTGTAATTTTCTCAGGTGATTTTAATATTCATGTTGACAATCAAATAGATCCAGATGCTCAACAGTTCATTAGCCTAATGGAGGCATTTGACCTCACTCAGCATGTTTCTGGACCCACCCACAATAAGGGGAATACTCTGGACTTCATATCAAAAGGACTAAATATCACTGTACCCTGTGTCATGGATGTTGCTATTTCATATCACTGTTGCATATATTTTGACGTGTCTGCTCTTCCTGTACAACAGAGGAGTACCCGAACAATTAAAAAACATATCATTAACAATACTACCATTGACACATTTAAGAGAATTGTAAATTAGTTACCACTGTTCATGGCATCATCAACTGAGGATCCTGTAAACAACTTCATCTCCAAAATACAAAATATCTTTGAGAAGATTGCACTTGTTAAAACTAAAAACATAGAAAAACAAAAAGCCACCTGGAGAAATGGATCAGTTATTTGGCAGCTTAAGAGAGAGTGTAGCCATGAAGAATAAAAATGTAGAATGACAAACTTCAGGTTCATCATGAAATTTGCAAGGATAGACTCAATCAATACAATATAGAATTTAAACAGGCCAGACAGTCTTTCTTCTCTAAAATCTTTAATGAAAACTTCAACAATAGGAAAGTGCTCTTCTCCACTGTTGATCAACTTATTAATCCACCATCTACAACCCCGTCAGAGATGCTCTCCACTAAAAATTTTAGGAGTTCGGAGGAGTTTTTTCAATGTAAAAGTTACGATTCTGGGGATTTAAATGATCTTGTAACATTGAAATAAAACATGTTTTAATATTTTGTCGATCAAAATATGCATCGCACCTTGTATGCGTCACCTGTTATCGACAGGCTGGTGACTTATTTTGAGCTCTCGACCCCCGGTAAGCTTACCATGGATACATCCAAAAAAAGAAAAGTTTCTGAGGAAAATAGAAAGTTTAATACTTCATGGACAGACTCATTTGCCTTCACTGCTGACAAAGCTGGTTTACCTGTGTGCTTAATATGTGTTGATAAATTGGCAAACAACAAAAAATCAAATGTTGAAAGACATTTCCAGAATAAACACACAGCCTTTGCCAAAAAGTACCAAGGTGGTGATGAACGAAAAAGAGCAGTTTTGGAACTGCTGCGGAAAGCTGATCAGAGCAAAAATACTTTGAAGAAATGGATTAAATCTACAAATTCAAGTGCTTCTACTTGTTTTGTGGCAGCTCAAGACATAGTCAGGCACGGGAACCCGCTCACCGATGGAGAATATATCAAATAATCGTTCATCAAGATATCAGAACATCTATTCTCAGACTTCAAAAACAAGAATGAAATTGTTCAGAAAATAAGAGATATGCCTCTCTCTGCAAAGACGGTCAAGGACAGGACCATAAGAATGGCAGCAAAAATCACCAGTCAACAAATTGGGGACATCAATTCGGCTCCAGCATACTCACCCCACCTGGTGTCAGTGGCTACTGATGGGGCACTGAGTATGACAGGAGCCAGAAGTTTTGACTTTACTTCAGAAGTCGCCGGACAGAAAGCTGCTGACGTTTCACTGCATCCTGCACCAAGAGGCATTGTGCACTAAAATACTTCCTCCGGAATGCGCAAAACGGATGAATCTTGTCATTCATATAGTGAACAAAATAGTGGCAAAAGGACTGAACCACCAACAGTTCCGTTCATTATTAGAAGAAGTTGAAAGCGCATATGCTGATCTCCTGCTGCACAACAAAGTCCAGTGGCTGGTCAGAGGTCAGGTGCTGAAACAGTTCGCTGTATGTCTGGAACACATTAAAGCTTTCCTGGAAAGCAAAGGCCTCACCTTTCCTGAGCTGGAGCAGCCAGATTGGCTGGAGAAGCTGCACTTCATGGTGTATATGACAGCGCACCTTAACACATTGAACAAAAGTCCTCAGGGAAAAGCAGGCACGGCCCTGCAGATGCTGGAGGAGGTTTTGGTATTTGAGCGCAAGATGACAGCGTTTGCCAGAGATTTACAGAGAGATACGCTGTCTCACTTCCCCTTCCACCATTACTTCTTAAGAGTTCAGAGAAGCACATGATCAGATAAATTACGAGTATTTACATCGTGCAATCATCGCAATGTAAACTGCGTTTGGGGAAAGATTCTGTGAGTTCAGAGAGGAAAAAAACACATTATCCTTAACCGTCACTCCCCTGAAAATCGATCATTCCCTGTTGAATATGACTGCATTTCCGTAAGTCAACCCGATCTTGAGAACGAACTGGCCGACAGAGCTGACAAAGACGTGTGGGTGTCTAAGTTCAGAAGATTGACAGCTGATCTTGAAGATGTTGCTTGTCAGAAGGCCATTCTTGATCAGTGGCATGATATTGAAAACCTCCCCAAACCAGACAACCTTGTGTTCAAGACATGGAATGCCATTCCCGACACCTATTTGAACATGAAGAAGTATGCATTTGGGGTCCTGTCCATCTTTGGATCAACATACTTGTGCGAGCAAGTGTTTTCCACCATGAACTTCATAAAAAGCAAAAATCGGTTGCGACTCACTGATGACAGCTAACAGTCATGTGTTACATCAAAGTTACATCATACAGCCCCAATATGGAGAAGCTCTGCAGTGAAGTTCAGGGGCAGAAATTGCATTTAGCAGGTGAGAGAAACTTGCAATTCATTTTGCAAATATAGATATTTATATCAGACCCTGAACTGATGTAATTGTGTTTCATATTCAGGTCGAAGGTTGACCTTGGCACGCGACTGAGAAAATAGTCACGGATGACAGCACACTGAAATACACATAAGTTGTGATAAAGAGTGAGCCAAAAGTGAATATTTATTTTTTTCAAATCCACAAGTGAAGGACCTGCATTTTGTATTTTATTTCAAAGAAAAATTATACGTGCCAGTATTCTTTTTCTTTGAGTTCAAAATAATTTTGTGTTTTGCTGTGTCAAGCACAGATATAAAATGACAGTCTTTAAAAGTTTGTAGTTCTTTTATTTCATAAATGCAACAAACACCAGTTCTTATATACATAGCATAAGTGTAATGAAACTATATGTGGTGTTATCTTCATTATAGCGGTAAAATAGGTTTTGCGGCTCCAGGTGGGTTTTGTTTGGTGGGAATCACGCCCAAATGGCTCTTTTAATGCTGAAGGTTGCCGACCCCGGCCTTAGACATAAAAAGACTGGACGATACTGTTGGTCAGCTCAGGTCCTCCACCTGCTGCCTGGACCCCCTCCCTACCATATTTTTAACTGCCTAGCCCATGAGGTATTAGAACATTTAAATTGCTCTCTTCAATCAGGTATATTTCCTGCAGCATTTTAAACAGCTGTCATTAAACCACTCCTGAAGATCAGAAATTTCAATGCAACGGTAATTGCCAACTACAGGCCCAATTCCAACCTGCCGTTCCTCAGCAAAATACTTTTTACAACTGAACAAAGACAAAACAGAAATACTCATCTTTGGTGCAAAGGCTCCATCCATCCATCCATCCATCCATTTTCCACCGCTTATCCAGGGCCGGGTCACAGTGGCAGCAGGCTGAGCAAGGAACTCCAGGCCCCCTTCTCCCCGGCAACGTTTCCCAGCTCCTCCTGGGGGACCCCGAGGCGTTCCCAGGCCAGCTGGAATATATAATCCCTCCAGCCTGTTCTGGGTCAACCTAATGGTCTCCTACCAGTTGGAGGTGCCCGGAAAACCGCCAAGGGAAGGCGCCGAGGAGGCATCCGGATCAGATGCCCGAACCACCTCAACTGGCTCCTTTCAATGCGAAGGAGCAGCGGCTCGACTCCGAGCTCCCTCTGGATGTCCCAGCTCCTCACCCTATCTCTAAGGCTGAGCCGAGCCATCCTTCAGAGGAAACTCATTTTGGCCGCTTGTATTCGCGATCTCGTTTTTTACCACTACCCAAAGCTCATGAGGTGAGGGTTGGGATGTAGATGGACTGGTAAATTGAGAGCTTTGCCTTCTGGCTCAGCTCCATCTTCACCACAACAGTCCGGTACAACGCTCGCATCACTGCTGACGCCCCACAAATCCGGCTGTCCATCTCACGCACCATTTTCCCCTCACTCGTGAACAAGATCCCGAGATACTTGAACTCCTTCACTTGGGAGACTACTTGAAAGCGCATATTCTGATCTCCTGCTGCACAACAAAGTCCAGTGGCTGTCCAGAGGGCAGGTGCTGAAACAGTTCGCTGTATGTCTGGAGCACGTTAAAGCTTTCCTGGAAAGCAAAGGCCTTACCTCTCCTGAGCTGGAGTAGCCAGATTGGCTGGAGAAGCTGCACTTCATGGTGTATATGACAGCACACAACTCAAACTACTCAATATCATGAAAATCATGATATTGAGTAGTACGATTGTCATACCATGAAGGCACACTATGGAACCAGATGAAAATGGCACACTGTTTTTTTTAGTAACACAAACGTTCAGTTCGGTACAGATATTGGAGAAACGTGCTGAATGCGGCGGTGCAGAGCGCACTCAGACACACCTGTTACCAGAGGGTCGGATGGCTTCTTTCTCCGGAACAATTACGCGATTTGTCCTTTTGTCGCTCTTTAGCCTTTCTTGTGAGATTTCAGTGGTACCCAAAAATGGGAAAAAAATCCTAGCTAATTAAGCACATTGTTTTAACAGAACCCCTGTGCTGGCCACCGGTGAGACCCGATGCTCTGTCCTGTGCCGTGGTGGGCTGTGCGTGGCATGCACTGTTGTCAGAGCCGGGAACGCCTGTAGAGTCGTGACGGAGCCTCATCCAGAACATTGTGTCTTTTTTTTTTTTTTTTTTAATCTTTCTTTTATTTAATGAGCATAAAGCTGTCCCTGCACCGGTTCAGCTGGACTGGGAATTCAGACTGTCTTTGATCAAAGCGTGATTATGGTCTGGTGGATTTGATATCACAGCTTGACTGGAAGCCAGGGCTGGACTGGGACCAAAAATTGGCCCTGGCATTTTTTGCCCAGAGAGCCCACCACAATCAGTCGACGCCACCCAGCAGTACACTCTCCTTACGGTACCCTTAAATGTGCATAATTACTGTACTATTCCCCCAAACCACTACGAAGCTGAGTAGTAAGTGCCGTGGACAAGTGTACTCCCTGTGTGTCACTCTTTATTGACGGACTCCCTGGTGATCAGAAGTGGCTGTGGAGTACACAATCTCCATAATCAAGGAGCAATACAATTACCGTAATCTCCGGACTATTAAGCGCACCGGAATATAAGCCGCACCCACTGAATTTTTTCCTAATTTTTTGTCTAAAAGCTGCAGGTGCGTACTGGTACATTGAAACAAATGAACTTCACACAGGCTTTAACGAAACACGGCTTGTAACAAAAATAAATAGGCTCTAACAAAACACAGCTTGTAACCAAAATAAATAGGCATTAATGAAACACGGTTTGTAACAAAAATAAAAAAAAAGTGGTAAACAGTAGCCTACCAAGAAAGTCATTGGTCACTATCTTCCTCCTCCTGCGCACTGAAACCATCTCCTTCGGTGTCGGAGTTGAATAGCCTCAGAATCTTTTCATCCGATGTTGGATCGTTTTCATTGTCGGTCTGGTCACTTTCATCCGGAGGCAAATTCCCCGCTGAGCTCATGCTGCCCTCTTCAACACGCAGCAGTCCTTCATTTTGAAACCCGTTGATGATAGTGGATTTTTTGACAATGCTCCACGCTGGTCCACCTCTAAAATCCTCAGACTTCATTGCGGTAGCGATTGTTTTGGCTTTCAGTCGGATCTGCACAGTTGAAACACCTCGGCTGTCTGCTCTCTGTGTGTTGACCCAGTCTTCGAGCTCATTTTCTAGTTCGGGCCATTTGCTTTTCTTCCCTCTGAAAGCTTTTGTTGTCTTTTTGCACCGAGTCAGTTCCTCACGCTGCTGTTTCCAACGTCTTTTACATTACATTAAGCAGACGCTTTTATCCAAAGCGACTTACAATTAGCAATTACGTGTCTTGCTCAAGGACACTACAGCATGCTAGCAGGAGGAGCCTGGGATCGAACCAGCAACCTTTAGATCACTAGACCACCAGCTCTACTGCCTTAGCTACCATCCCCGATCATCTAACCATTAAGGCCAAGCTCCCGTGCTCCCATATTTCCTTTTCCAACAGCCAGATCGATCGCCTTCAACTTGAAAGCTGCATCATATGCATTTCTTTGTGTCTTTGCCATGATGAGGGTGACGAAACGACTACCGTAAGTTCAAGTTCAAGTTCAAGTTCAAGTTCAAGTTCAAGAGATTATTTGTCACACACATAAATGATGGGAAGTTTGAGCGTGCTTGATTTAATCTAAACAGTTACATTGTTTCACCTTAACCCGTTCGGCAATTTCATTGGTCTAATGAAAGCTTCATGCTGTCAAAAAACTGAGCACCATCACATAATGTGTTTTTTTGCTCAGTTTTTTGGCAGCATGAAGCTTGTGAAAGCGGGAAAAATCCATAAATTAGCCGTGTCATTGGATAAGCTGCGAGGTTCAAAGCGTGGATAAAAAGTAGCGGCTTATAGTCCGGAAATAATGGTAAGCAATTGTCAAAGAATGAGCTCTGCTAGAAGTCAGAGTATAATTTCAAATTATTTCATAAAATTTATGAATACAAGTATGTATAAAGTATACAAGTAAGTCAAAATGCTGCCAATGAACTCCACACCAATAAACAGCAAAGATCTCCTCCTCAAACAAGGC
>NC_137208.1:24437187-24577187 GCF_960531495.2 Zeus faber
CTGTTGCGGGTGCTGTAGATGTTGAAGCTACAACCCCTGCAGCGAACATGTCTGTTATTTTTTGACATTTGATGATCTAGATTTTTTTCTTGCATTTTTGTTTATCCATCTTTCATCCACAGATTTATGGCTCAACTGAGCCACATCATCTGACACATGAGGGCAGAGGGAGAGAGGTGGGGGCCGTGGGCGTAGTCAGAGATGTGATTGGGCCAGCACAGTGTCGGTAAAGAAAATGAACCAATAAGCCGCTGTCCCTGCTTTATAGGCTGGTTGTTGGACAAAGGTATTTACTTATTTGTTTTAGCTAAAACTTCTAAATATAATTATATCGGCCCCAAGGTTTTTTTTTTTATTAAAAAAATATATTAATTAAATGATATCGGCCATTTGGACCCAAGATGCGTCAGCCCACCGGGTAAATGCTCGGTATGCCAGGTTACACTCACAAAATATGTGAGAGAATCTCATATAATGATGATTTTGCTGCTAAGAAGTGACGTAGAGTCAAGATCTGAAAGATTACAATTGCAAAGATTTTTCATGACAGTGCCCGGTATTTTATTTATTTATTGTATATATTTTAGTCATTCCTAATTTACATTTATAATGAGCGATGTATCTATTTAGTTGTTTGACATTATTGCTGCAGTATTGTTTTATGTTTATATCTAATTCCTCTGAATACAATATAATACAAATAAATGTAGCGTGATATATAATTAATATTTGGAGTTTTTGATAGAACCTGGAAAAATGTAATTTCGTTCATGGCCGTATGGTCGGCGTCAAAGGTCCTCAGCTCTCAGGGAAGAGAGTTTTCACATTCATCAATTCCCACACAAAATTATCAGATAAATACACGACTACTTCTTAATCAAATAATGAATGTTTATTTTCAATAACTGAATTTGATAAAATAAGTAAAAGTTTGTAGTGGAAAAGGTAGGTTAAATCATGTTTAAAACAGAAACAGGGAAAAAAATGGGAGAGTTTGTGTATTTACTGGCGCATTGATGTGCAACTAACCTATTCTAAGCTTAATAATAGAAAGAAAAGAATTATCGCTGTGCCAAACTAACAACACCTCTCCATGCTTGACTGGAGTTCCAGGATTACTGGGTTGGCTGTTTCCTGGATCACCGTATCAGCTCTTGTCATATCTTTGTTACCGGATTGGCTGGGGATTCGCATGGGCCATATAGTCTGGAACTGCGAGGATGATCTTGTTTCCTTCCGTACTGACATGGTGAGATGCGGCAAGCGTGTTCGGCAGGAGTGCTTCCAGGCTTGGCGGGTGGTGGTTCGGAGGATCTGGTGCATTCGCTAAACGCAGGTAAAGTGACTCGCAACACGAGTGACTCAAACACCATTATTCAAGCCGAAAGTTTAAGGATAAAAGAAGGTAAAAGAAGGAAAGGCTTGCAACGTATGATGCGTACCTGAGGGTCTCTGCGACTTGGTGGAGTCGCGGTGCGGAAACGTGGTTTGAAAGTACAAAGAAAGGACAGGCCACCTTCCACCGCGCCAGATAAAGTGAAAGTAAGGTGCCTTCACGTAAACTTGTTGGTTCCAAGAGAATGCAGAGTCCTAGGGGAGGAAGAGAACTGACGAGCGGTCCAGAAAAGAAAAAATAAATGATAAAATAAAATAGATATTAATTTTTGTCTACTGATCTGTGCTATAAATGTAATGTATGTACGATTCCAATAATTTCAATAATTTTTATTGTCAAAATCGCTGGTTCACACTAAGACGTATGTTTTTGACATGTGTGTAAATGAAAAAGACAAAAAAAACATAATTCCTTACACAACAGTCACACAGGCTACAGGGAAAAGTGAGTGACAGTCTATGGACATACAGTATATTACACTGTATGTTCATTTATAATGGACAGTTAGTGACCTCTATGGGAATTACAACTACAGTAGCAAACATGTCTTCTCCCCAATCCTATCTTCTCTCACCACGAATATTGACTGAAAAAAACAGTCTGTCCTTCATTTGAATTTATTGAATAATACAGTAAAATAAATCAAAATAAATAGTGTGACCTCATCGTATCATAATGTTAGGTTGGCTACCTGTCCAACAACTGTAAAGCCAACTTGATTTGGAAGTTGTTTTTTTTAAGTCCTAATGCTAAATGCTGTTCTAATGTTCACTTGTATTTGGGGACTTTGTCATTGGCTTGTTTGCCTCAGAGCAAAGCATTTTTTAGGCAACATCAAGTAAATTAAATCAAAGTTTTGGTATGCACTGGAGGTGGTTCAGGCAACGGATAGACAATTTGTACAACAAACAAGTAAAATATTACTTATTGCTCCATTTCAAGTAAGAGAACTTATACAGTCAAGTGTTCTATAAAACGTCCATACCGCTATACACACTAAAGTCTTGACCATTCCAAGATCTTTATTTGATTTAAAGTTGAATGAAAACCACAACAGTGCTTGCCATTAATGTTCACATACCCAGTTCGCCATTGAATGTTAAAAATAATTTTCAATTTAACTTGATCCCAGATGGACCAATGCGCCGCAGGATTCTGTGGCTGGGGATATACTTATTGCTTTCATTATTCTATGTGACCTTGGGTTGTAGACAAGGCAAAGGCAATTCCCCCCAACATGTTGAGGGTCAGCCTTAGCGAGAACATGGGTGTGCATAAGCATGCACACTAGAAGACACACACAGATCCGTTCATGAGAAACATCCTTTCTGCCTGAGGCACAGGGAGAACTTTTGGCTTGACCAGCAAAAAGGACACTGGGATGGAAGCTCCTAACCTTGTTGACTTTCTAACACATTGGAGGAAAAAACTCTCTGACTTATTCTTTCAATTCATCCCTAGATATTTTTTACTCATATGGATACTCTATCTCTCTCTCTCTCTCTCTCTCTCCCTCTCTCTCTCATACACACAGGAATCTCTCTCCCTCGCCAATACATGCCAGTTAAATGGAATTTTGAGGAAAAATATTTCACTTTGGGCGACCACTTGAACCATTAAAGTTATCTTGCGTTTCCAATCTGTGTTTGTTTCCATGCATCTATTCATAGACCGTGTACACATACCTTGTTGCATGTGGTGTGTGTGTGTGTGTGTGTGTGTGTGTGTGCGTGTGCGTGCGTGCTTACATTGTGTTTTTGCAAGCATTTGCATTGCCCCAACTGCCCTTCCAGAGAAGTGCTTCTCTAATTGGCCATGGCGGACCCGAGAACAGCCATGGAGGTAAAAACAATCGTGGTGCGGGGGCCAAGATTACCAGACCCGCTATTTCCAACACGGAGCCATCCTGCTCCATTATTCATTAACACATTAATATTGCAGCACACACACACACACACACAGAGAGAGAGAGAGAGAGAGCAAGAAGCAGGACAGCATTGGAAGCAGGATACACCGAGCTTGAAGACACTTGGAATAGAATTAAGGTAAGGTTTGTCCAGGATGACCAAGGTAAGGTTTGTCCAGGATGACCGGTAGTTACACCGGTTGAAGTCACTTTTGGTCTCCTACAGAAGCTGCACACTTACAGAGTGAGGGGGGTATTCAGCGCATATTAAGTTTCATCCAACTATGTCTGTACGTATGTATGCATTTCCTTCAATTATCCCAACAACCATTTATCCAATCTATATCACACTTGGCGGGTGAATTGGTCGGGACCAAAGGGCATGCAGTGTCAAATTTGGTGCAATTTGGATATTAGTAATATTAATAAACTTTCAGTAAACAGCAGACAGCGAGCCAACACGGGAAGGGCTTTCAGGTCTCTGCGACTGAGTCACAATGAGTGTCTTTCCTAGTGTATGACTTAAAACGGCAGTTTTATCTTCCATTGTGGAACACAGGACTGAATCATTGCCATTGTGTTAAACTGTGCCTTTAAATGTCTTAGAAAGTCTTACATTTTGAAAGGCTTGAACTAGTCTTCATAAATTCTGAGTGATTCAAATTCACCCTCAACTGTCACGACCAGAACAGGGAGGAACCCAAACGCACGACACAGGGAGACGGAAGGCAGGCAAAGGATGTTTATTAGCCTGGACGGTGGAGCTGGCCAGGGGGACCCGGGCAGGTAGGGATGGAGCAGGGCTGGGCAGGGATGATGATGACCAGGAGAAGGGGTCCAGGATCCGGGTGGAGAGACGGGGAACCAGGCTGGATGGAGAGTCTTGGTCGACGAGCCGAGACCGACCGGTGAAGGGAAGGCGAGACGGCGAGACAACAAGACATGAACTTGGAACTTGGAACTAGGAACTGAGCCAATCCCGATGCAACTCGGGGAAAGCTAGTTGACAGTCTGGCAGGGAATGGCTAGGAAGCTGGGGCTAAATACAGTGCGGGTTATTGATCCCAGGTGTGTGCAATTGGGTCTGAGTAGGGAGCTGCAGATGGGGCAAGGGCGGCCCCTAGTGGCGCTGGGAGGCCGTGGGCCTAACACTCAACCACCTCTTGGCTTCCTTCGTATTGCAGACTCATTTAATTGACCTTGAATGAGTTTTACTTTTAAGGTGGAACTATTTCTTCTTCTCAGTACAGATGCCTATAGTGTAATATAACCATGATTTAGCCACATGCCTCGAATTGTCCTGATGCCGTCTGTCTGTCTCTATGACAAAAACTTGGATAGTTAGGCTACACATCCGCTTTTCGCTTTTTGTGTGTGCCCGATCAGTGAATTCTTCCATTAAGGGTGGACCCTGCCACCAAGAGTGGACACAGCATATACATGTACATGTATTTAAATACATGTAATGTTTCTTATGAAGTGCCAGCTAAAAAAATATTGAGTGTAAGAATGTTTTTAGCAGAATTATCTTTTTGGTTTAAGAATTATCTTAAACCAATCAGGTTCTATTTTGTTACAAAGCAGCTTCCTGTTGAGAGCCAATGAGCCGCTGATGTCATGTGTTTCACTTACCAGCTGCTGTGAAATTAGGGATATACACTCTCCAGCATCACAAAAAGAAAAATCTTATAACAAGATCTTAGTTGTTGTTGTTGTACTCCCCATGCTCACATGGGGTTTCCTCCACCTAACGTCAGTAAGGACCCCCACCAAAAACATTCACACATCATCATCTGACCAGAAATGGACACTCGTCACCAGGTCCCCGAGCGTCAACGAATGCTGCCTACTGCTCCTGGCTGCCCCCCCGGAAGAAGGACAAGCCATTTAGTGGACAGAGTTCCATATGTTGTAACACAGGCTCTGAGCAAAACTTCAATGGGCAGATTTCCATATAAGGAGTGAAACTATGCTATGGTATGTTGACGTATGGATAATAGATGTGTAGAATGGAGTTTATAAGCCAGCTGGAGGAGAGACTCCGGAGTTCTTTGCAAACAAACTCAAGCTTTTGTGTTACTTGTTCACAAGTGATAATAAAAGTCTATCTTTCTTATTATCTTTCTTTCTTATCTCTCTTATTTTCTTAAAGTGTTAGAGTAAAGTTTATCTACAACATATTCAGCCGTGAAGCTATCTGTGAAATTCAATGCCATTGGAAAGAATTGGTTTATTTTGAACCCCAAAAAATGATACATTGTTTTACCATGGAAACCTGTGCTGAGAACAGCTTCAACAGCGCTAGTGAAGCTGTGCTATTTTTTATTTTATTTTTTTGTTCTTGTTGTTTTTGTCTTCTTTTCTCAGGCCTTTCCTTCCGTGGCGCTGAGAGCTCATAGCACTGCAACTTGAGAAAAGACATGCAAATAGAGAGGACACAAGCAAATTAAGAATAACACACCTGCATTAACAGAAGAGACAACTGCAAAACCACATTACGGAAGAGAGCCACATGATTACAGAAGTGAGCCACACTTGATACACTGATTTATCTACAATAAAATGTATTCAACTAAATGATTCTGTGTCTGTAATTGTATTTAAGAATTTATACAAGTAACAACCTGGAGCAGCAACTATCACAGAGCAGTCAGGCCACACGAGACCATCATGCCCAAATCCTCTATCTGCTTCGTCCAAGCAATTAATAAATACAGAAAACAACTTTTATATTAATCCACAGTTTTTATTTATCGATTTAAGTGCGATAATGCAGAGAAAACAGCTTCTACCAGCCCCTCGATTCGTGAACAATCTTTTGGGTGAATGAGCTGAACTGAATCACTTCCTGAAACAATCCATTCATCAGTCAGTTCAGCTGAGCTCTCAGTCAGTTGCGAGCAAACCTGATTCAGAATCACGTTAGCAGTGAATTTATCCCTGCGAATGAATCAGTGATTCAGTGAATCACTGATTTACTGAATCACTCACTGAATTAATCTGAAGTATCCCACTTAAATGGCTTAAGTTAAAACTGTGGATTGATATAAAAGTTGTTTTTTCTAATGATTAATTGCATGGAGGAAGCAGATGGAAGATTAGGCCATGCTTGTCTCGCCTGGCACAATTGGTGCTGTGATACTGTGATAGTTGCGGCTCCAGGTTATCACTTCTTATATATAATTACAGGCACAAAATAATTCAGTTTCATATATTTTATTGCAGATAAATCAGTGCATCTGGAGTGGCTCACTTCCATAATTGTGTGGCTTACTTCCGTTATGTGGTTTTGCGGTTGTATGTTTTATTAAAGCAGATGTGTTTTCTGTTAATGCGGTTGTATTTTTCGTAATTTGCTTGTGTTTTATCCATTTGCATGTGTTTTCTTAAGTTGCAGTGGGTTGAGCTCTCTGGGCCACCGTACTACCCAGACGCTCAGCGACCACCACGCATCACCCCCTGTCATTTAGGATAAACATAAATTGCGGCAGACATCGATCAGCAGTGTGTACCTGAGAGAGAGTTTTAATTAATCCAAGTTCCCTTACCTGAATACTTCGACAGTCCCCCCACACACACACACACACACTCTGTCATCTTGCCACAGGTGGAGTGGACGAAACAGAACCGAGAGGAGGAGAAATAAAGAAAGAGAGAAGGGAAGATAATTAGAAAAAAACACCTTGGAGCTCACCAAAATCAGTCTGCAGCCTGCTCCCTGCAGGTGAGACCTGTCAGCGGACAAATTAATCTGAACTAATGTGTCTGTCTGTGTGAGAAACAAGAAACAAGAAGAGCTAAAGAAAGAAAGAGAGATAGAGAGAGTGAGAGCAATTACCTGGTATTTGAACATTACACAACCACCCACAACCATGCACACACACACACACACACACACTCTTTTTACGGCACTTACAGACTACACAACCTTGAAAAATGTAATTGTGCCACGCGGTTCACACTACACAATCTTTTATGCAGCAGCCTTCGCGCTGCTTGATGCATCCAAAACAACAGTGTTCACATTGCATGGTCCTACACCTGGTGAGCTGAAGAGCCTTGCTTCTAGACAGCTGCTGTCTGATGCAAACTCACTCAGGATCAAGCCACCAACTATGGAAACAACATATAGAGGAACACATGTATGGGCACAAATATATTGAATGGCTGTTTCTTGTAATGTGCCAGATTAAAAAAGTAGTGATTATTTGGACTTTTTGACAAAACAATCTGGTAGTTTACCACTTTAAGCCAACCACGTTCTATAAAGCGTCAAAGCAGCGCTGTGTTAGGAGCCAATTTGTTGCTAAACTCCTAAACAAGACACTATAGAGACCTTTAAGGGATACATGGAAGCATTTAGTTTAGCTCCTGTGAAACTGTGCAAATACACATCTTGCATCAGTAAAAACGACATCTTAGTTCTTTTGAATTCAGCTACAACCGGAACGATTTTTCAGGCATTAAAATTGCTTCTAATTAAGGAGCATGCACGCTGCACACTGACCTGAAGAGTTGCCCTAATACGTCCTGATGGAGCTCATATGCTGATTATTGCACAGGACCCTGTGCAATAATCAGCATATGAGCTCCATACATTAGCGCTCTCTAACGAGCGGAGGACATGGAGGCAGAATGCAAATAGATGGAGACTGGAGAGAGAGAAAGAATACCATGGCTCAGAGATTAACACACAAGCATGATCCATGTGCGTGTACATACTTGAGGGGAGTCGTAGACGCGCCAGTGCAAGAATACTGCAATTAGATTGTTATCAGGAAACAGATGAACCCGCTCAAAAATCAATCGATTCATACACACAATTGGTCAATAAACTGACCACACCTTAGAAACCAGTCAGTTGGTGGTAATTATGATGTTTAAAGGATAGATTCCCCTATTTTATTCAACCCATTTCTTATTAAACTTTTGGTTCCCATCATTCATAACTCTCCAAAGCCCAATCTCGCTGAGCGCTTTACTCGTGAGAATCTTACCACCATGCTGCAGTATTTTCACTTTGTAAATGCAGTCTAGTGGGGCAAATGTTTTTTCTTGTTGAATCTCCTTTTCAAAAAATAGAAAAGCCATCTTTAAAAGGGCATGTATTGGAAAAATGAAAATATGTCTCGCCCCATGTCGACTCAGCTCTCAGCTCTTTGTAACTTTTAACTACGCCACAGCTGTGCTGTGTGAATCGAACTTCAGGCTAAATAATGAAATACTGAATTAGAAACATCACATGTTGTAGTCACTGTGTTATAGCAGACAGACAACGCCAAGAATCTGCACTGTAATCAATGCTCCAACACTCCTAGATGGATGCATTAGGATAAATAAGTCTCGTAAATGATAAATAAATAAATATTTTCTAGAAAATTTCGAAACGATCCGAGTTGCAGATAATTGTACATCTCTTTCAAACATTAATAGTCATAAGGCAGCACTTCTACGGTTGCTGCAAGACATTGTGGGCATTTGGGTTCATGTTAACTTGAACTTGCTGTACGTCTCCGCAGTTGGTGGAGACAGATTTCACACAATGCATCTTTAACAGATAATGCAAACCCTATGCCAAGGCAACCTCTCGACTGGCCATTCTGAACAGACCCTTGATTTTTGGAAATATTTATTTTTAGTAGAGCGTCTACTTCAAGCGTTCTCCAGTGTTCTCACCTAGTTCTGAGTGGGGCTGAATAGTACAGTGGTACTTTGACTTACGAGTTTAATTAGTTCCGTGACAGCGCTCATAATTCAATCTGCTATTGCAAATCAATTTTCCCCATTGAAATTAATTGAAATGCCATTAAGCCGTTCCAGCCCCCAAAAAAACATCCCAATTTTTTTTTGTTACGTGTTTTTAAATAAGAAAAATGTATTTATAAATAACAAATATTGTATAATAACATAATAAAACATGATAAAAGAGAATGTGTAGATAATTTTTGCCTTCTCGCAGATGATACCCTCCGTCAAGCTATCTCCTGCGAGCTGCTTCTCCGTCAACCACACCAACAGTAGATTCTCCATCTTTTCATGGACAGCTGTCCGCAGCTTAGACATTATTTTAACGCCCTTGGCTGGCGTAATACCCTTTATCGTCTCCTTCTGCTTCAGTATGGTACATATCGTGGAAGAACTACGCTCGTACTGCCTCGCCAATTCCATCACAGGCACACCTCGCTAATGTTTTTCTATTATTTTGCGCTTAAAGTCAATGGACATCATCAGCGTCTTCTTCTCAGCACTTACTTTTTCGGACCCATCGTTTGAAAAAAAAAATTGGCAAAATAACTGCACAAAAAGCACAAATCACGAGCACAAAACACAAAAGAGATGCTTCCACGCTCAGGTAACCAAGTGAAGTGAAGGAGTGAGACGCGGGATGTGGCCGCATTCGCTCGCCACTCCCACCAGCAACGGTGCACCTGAAGCTTGCTCCTCGTAACTCAAATTTTTGCTCGCAAATCAATACAAAAAATCGATGGAAGTACGGCTCGTAACTTGGAAATCAGGCCCTTACTTTCCAGTGAAAAGTCAAGCCCAAGTTAAAATACTAATGGTGTTCCACACAGTGGTCCACAGTGCCTTTTGAATCTGTAGCTGTAGCTGTAGCTGTAGCTGGGAGTATTGTACCACCATGAAGCCACTGGTGAAAGCTTCAAGTATCTACCAGTCACAGTCCGGCTCCAGCATGGGATGGTTGGTGCTAGTGATCCATCAGCTAGTTTCCAAACTTACCAGGCTGGAGACATCAAGCAAGACCTCCATGCCACTCATCAAAGCCCTGCAAAACGGCCTTCAGAAGCAGTGTGGGCTGCCGCTGCAGTCCTCTTAGCCAAGTTCAAGACCTCCTGTACCAACAGAGCAGATTTAATAAAGGCTGGTAAGGTCAAATTTTGTCAGAGATTCACATGATCCCATTTGTGTGTGTGTTTCTCTGTGTGCACATACATAACTCCTTACACTAACTCCTTAGTCATGGCTGCTTCACTTCTTCCCAGCCCTAAAGAAGATCTCCTTCAAGCTGAACACAACTCTGCCAGTCTCTGCTGCATGCATAGTTAGGCTGGCCATTGGAAGCACCGGGAGAAATTCCAGTGGGCCGGTCTGAGCAACCCATTATACAAGAGCGAGAGAGATCTGTGTCACCGGCCCATTTTGATTATGCACCAGCCCTCATAATGAAAGGGGGCGACGACGTGCATCTGTCTCAACCCACCAACTCCCCCAAATCGCAGCAGTCAACGGGAACATGTGAACAGGTGGATTCATGACTAAGTCGGTCAAAATTGACAAAATTCTGAGAAAAAAAAGGAAAGGCATGCTGAAAAAAAAGGCTCAAGCTGATGCTATGACTTGCATGAAGATAAGCGATGTTTGCCAGCCGCAGCACTGCTGCGCAAGAGCATTTGTTTTTGCAAATTGCTTGGGATTTTCTTCAAAGGTAGCATTGAGCTGCATTCCTGGCCTGTCAGA
This sequence comes from Zeus faber, assembly GCF_960531495.2. Taxonomy (NCBI): domain Eukaryota; kingdom Metazoa; phylum Chordata; class Actinopteri; order Zeiformes; family Zeidae; genus Zeus; species Zeus faber. The sequence continues at coordinate 24,447,969 of NC_137208.1, forward strand.
AATGCTAATGTGCTGCTTTCAAGTGTCGGATATATACATTTTAGATAGTATTTATAATTTATGAACCAGCAGTACAAATTTAAATTAGCTGGTGTTTGTTTATTTAAATATTTTATCGTTTACAGACCAACAATACCCAGGCTAGGAGTCATGGTCATTACATTAGCAGCAGGCAAAAATATGTACAGTACTTATTTTTGTTCAATTTTAGATATTATTTTGAGTTTTATGTTTAAATACTATTTATTGTTTAAACAAACCTTGCTCTTAAAATAGCTCTATTTTAGTGTTGCAGTGGCCTAGAGTATCCATACATTATGCAAATAAGTGGTGGTATCTGCGGGTTGGTTTGTTTGTATGTGCATCAATGGGGCAGGGGTGGTGGAGTATCTGCGGGCTGGTTGGGCTGAGCTTGTCTGGGTGAAAAGTTTTAGTCCCTGCCCATCCCTGAAGCATTACCATACCTTTAATCAGTGCACTGAAATGTGTATATATACCACCTACTGTAAGTCGGATAGTAATTATGGTCATGGTTGGTAGTAAATTGACGATTTAAGTCATGACTCAAATAAAAGCGTTGGATAATTTTGAAATGTTGTGTTGCATGAGTAGTTGTTTTATTTGTACACTCACAGTTGACGTCACAACATGTAGATGTACGAGTGAATCGCCTCCAAATGTATGCTGGATCATACATGCTGTATGATCCAGCATACTACTGCCAAAAATATCTTCACGTCATCAATCACTTGTCAAGAGTTTGACTCTTCTCGTCACTGTTATGACTGCCGAGCTTTCATTCTTCAACCTATCTGAGGAGCTCAATGGGACAGACTGGGTGGATAAGCCATCAATTGAAAATAATCATGTGAAGAAGCTGGACCTAGGGCACATTGTAGATGACTTTGCAGAGTGCACTTCAAATAGAGATGAGCACGTGATGAACTGATCACTGCCGTGCTGATTTTTCTAAACATTCTAGCAATTGATAACTTACAGTGGGTAGTAGTAGTACCTGCCCCTGGTGCTCATTAGTCAAGGTTGGTTCCAAAATGACAGCGATCACAACTTATCAGTGGTTCTGTGTGTGCATGCTGTTGTGCATGATGTGTGCTGTGCAGGCAGGCACATAGTGTGTTATTTTGAAAGAAGCTTGCCTTTACATAAGACATGTCTACCATAAATAGGTACAGAAAAGGCACAATTGGTGCATATAAATTGACTACAATGCAGGAAATTACGTTTCTGAAACTCAAAATTTCCTGGCAGAGGACCCCTAGACCCCCCTTTAACATGTGTCCCCCAATGTTCAAACAAAACCTATGCCACCGCTGCCGTGCAGATCGATCATCTCACCTGGGATTAGGGGCAAAAAACAAATCGATCTAGTAGCTGGTCAGCTTGATGACACTCGCAGTTTTAGCTGATAAATCACTATCTCAAGCATTTTGTTAACTTTGGGTGGGGTTGGTGTAGGGTTTGAAAATAGGGCCTCTGTTGCAGACGCCATTTTCAAGATAGCAATCGTTCACTGCTTTCCACGACCCCTTATTACCGTTAACATTAGGTCTGGTTCTCAGTGGAGCACCGGGAGAAAAAAATATATATATACTGTCTATATGAAAGGATATTTATACACTGCTCAAAAAAATAAAGGGAACACTTAAACAACACATCCTAGATCTCGATGAATGAAATATTCCAGTTGAAAATCTTTATTCATTACATAGTTTAATGCGTTGAGAGCAAATAACATAAGAATGATCAATTGAAATCAAAATCATTAACCCATTGAGGTCTGGATTCAGAATCATACTCAAAATAAAAGTGGAAAAAATCTGATCACAGGCTGACCCACCTTCTGTGGAAATTCCTCAAGACAATTCAAAATGAGGCTCAGTAGTGTGTGTGGCCTCCACGTGCCTGTATGCACTCCTTACAACGTCTGGGTATGCTCCTGATGAGACGACGGATGTTCTCCTGAGGGATCTCCTCCCAGGCCTGGATCAGGGCATCACTCCTGGACAGTCTGGACAGTCTGTGGTGCGACGTGGCGTCGCTGGATGGAACGAAACATGATGCCCCAGAGGTGCTCGGTTGGATTCAGGTCTGGGGAACAGGCAGGCCAGGCCATAGCGTCAATGCCTTCGTCATGCAGGAACTGCTGACACACTCCAGCCACATGAGGCCGAGCATTGTCATGCATCAGAAGGAACCCAGGACCCACTGCACCAACAGGTCTGACAATGGGTCTGAGGATCTCATCCCGGTACCTAATGGCAGTCAGGGTACATCTGGCTAGCACATGGAGGTCTGTGTGGCCCTCCAAGGATATGCCTCCCCAGACCATCACTGACCCACCGCCAAACCGGTCATGCTGGAGGATGTTGCAGGCAGCGAAACGTTCTCCACGGTGTCCCCAGACTCTGTCACGTCTGTCACATGTGCTCAGTGTGAACCTGCTTTCATCCGTGAAGAGCACAGGGCACCAATGGCGAATCTGCCAATCCTGGTGTTCTCTGGCAAATGCCAATGGGGTTGCTTGGTGTTGGGCTGTGAGCATATGCCCCACTTGCGGATGGCGGGCCCTCATGCCACCCTCATGGAGTCTGTTTCTGACAGTTTGAGCAGAAACATGCACAATAGTGGCCTGCTGGAGGTCATTTTGTAGGGCTCTGGCAGTGCTCCTCCTGTTCCTCCTTGCACAAAGGAGCACATAACGGTCCTGCTTCTGGGTTGTTGTCCTCCAAATGCCCCCTCCAGGCCCCCTCCAGGCCAGTACACCAGGAGACATTCCTGGTGTACTGGCCTGTCTCCTGGTATCTCCTCCATGTTCTTGACACTGTGCTGGGAGACACAGCAAACCTTCTTGCCACAGTGCGCATTGATGTGCCATCCTGGATGAGCTGCACTACCTGAGCAACTTCTCTGGGTTGCAGACACCGCCTCATGCTCCCTCTAGTGGTGAGGGCACTGGAAAAATGCAAAAGTGACCAAAAATCAGACAGACAAGATGAGGACAGGGAAATGGTCTGTGGCCACCACCTGCAGAACCATTCCTTTATAGGGGTTGTCTTGCTCATTGCCTCTCATTTCCACCTGTTGTCTGTTCCATTTGGACAACAGCAGGTTAAATGGATTCACAATCAGTGTTGCTTCCTTACTGGACAGGTTGATATCCCAGAAGTGTGATTGACTTGGAGTTACATTGTAATGATTATGTGTTCCCTTTATTTTTTTGAGCAGTGTATAAACACGCTACTCACAAAAAATTTGTGATATGCGGCTTTCGGGTGAAATTTCAGGATGAACCTAAAATGCACTATAACCTTTGCAGGTGAACTTAATTTGACCTTCTCTAAACTTTTGAATGCACATGTCCAACTTTTCAGTGTTTCAGTACTTTTTGCACAACTTGCTGTGTTCTAACAAGGAGCTGAATGGCAAAATTCACAACAGGTGTTTGATCCATGAATCGAACAATACATTTCCTGGTTCATTTAGAATTGGTATTTAAACAGTCCTCTTCATCATGCTGTTCACATTTTGACATCATGAGACCAAGACGACACCTAACAATTGATTAACAGTACCTCGCTATTGCGAGGCTTCAAACAGGATGTTCTCAGAGGGAAGTGGCCACTGAGCTTAGAGTGTCACAGAGTGTCATCAGCAGGTTGCAACAGAGATACAGAGAGACCGGAAGAGTCACAGAAAGGCTTAGAAGTGGACGTCCTTTGGCCACATCCCACACTGATGACCGCTTCATTGTGAACATTACATTTACATTACATTTAGTCATTTAGCAGACGCTTTTATCCAAGGCGACTTACAATTATTCAAACACCGACGGACGCAGCCATCAGGAGCAATTAGGGGTTAAGTGTCTTGCTCAAGGACACTACAGCATGCCAGCAACCTTTAGATCACTAGACCACCAGCTCTACCGCCTGAGCTACCATCCCCATCCCCAACAGTGCCTTGCGGAACCAGATGATGAATGCCACTGGTGTGGCATTCACACGTCAGACCATTCAAAACCGTTTACATCTGCGTGGTCTGCATGCTAGACGACCTGCAAGGGTACCTGACCATACCACCAGGCACAGGCATCATCGTATTGCATGGTCGAGGGAGCATTTACGCTGGACGAGGGACCAGTGGGCCTCAGTGCTGTTCTCTGATGAAAGTCGATTCACGTTGAGCAGAAATGATGGCCGTCAACGATGTTGGAGACGTCAAGGAGAGCGCTATGCATCAGCCACTGTTGTAGCCACTGCCTTTGCCACCACCAAAGAATTGGAATTGGTGGAAAAAACACCACTCCATATCAAGAGCGACCAAACCCGACCAAGCGACAAAGGATTTATAACACCTCAGTCCTCTCCATCCTCCTCTACGGAGCAGAAACCTAGCCTCTCAACAAGACCCTGGCTGCCAGAATCGATGGCTTTGACACCAGAGCACTGCCCTCAATAGAGGGGATAAAATGGCAAGATAGGGTTTCCAACATCATGCTGAGGAAATGCACCCAACAGCCCCCTGCGTCCCATCTGGCAGCACAGCGTCGGATGCGCTGGTATGGCCATGTCAAAAGGCTCGCCTCGGATCACCCTACTCATGCTATCCTCCACTTCCAACCCAAAGCTGCCAGCTGGAGACGGCCCCGCGGTGCCCCCCACCCGATGGATTGATGCTGGTACCAGGGACCTACACCAAATGGACCTGTCACTTGTTGAAGCCGAGTCCCTAGCACTGGACCGACCCAAATGGAGAAGATTGGTGAAACTGATTGGCTCTACGCATGGCGTCGCCCCCGTTGCCGAGCAAGAGACCTGATGATGATGACAGTCTCCTGAGCCTACAGTCTCTGACACAGGGTTGCTATACCTTAAACAAAAACACCGGACTCTGAAACAGGGTTCCCATACAAACAAATGTCCCTTCCAGAGGACCCGAGCTCCCCGGAGCATCACAGTCAACCAGCCACCTTCCATCATGGCGCAAGACCGACTGCTCCCTCCTCCCTCCTGGAGCATGGGGCCTGCTGTGTTGCTGGTGACGGTGTGGCCGGACTGGGCTGCTGTGGGGGCTGCTTGGAGTGGTGGCCTGCCTGCTGGGCGGAGAAGCTAGCTGCCAGCGGTTACCTGTGGTGGCTGCTGCGCTGCTTCTCCACTGGTCCTCCACCGGACCCCCCCCAGGTGCTGGCGCTGCCAGTCAAGAGACAGTGGATCACTATCTGAAGCATGGTCTGGCTGCTGGGCAGTACCTCAATGTCTGCTGGGTGGAGAAGCTAGCTGCCAGCAGTTACCTGTGGTTGTTTCTGCACTGCTTCTCCCTCGGTGCTCCGCCGGACCCCCTAGGTGCTGCTGCTGCCAGTTGGGAGAGGGTTGGTGCTGGTGCCGCCCGTTAAACCACTGGCAGCTCTTCGGGCAAGCCTTCTGTGTCTCTTCCCCGTGCCGGAGAGTCCTTGCTCAGATGTCAGTTTCGCCACCATATGCCATCCAAGTGGCGTTTTCAGGGACCTCCCTTACAGAGACACAGAAGACGGGGGTTGATAACACAAATTTATTGTCGAGATGAGGCTAGGTGGAATTAGCCAGGAGCAGATGGAACATGTCATGACATAGGGCTCCAATCCTCAATGAGTGTGTGGACGCGGTTTTTAAACCTCATGCTCGTTAGCCCAACCAACAAGCATCAGGTGTGGCTGCTAAAGCCACCCCATCCACCACAGTATAATATTGTATAATATTGAATAACTCCTTTTTACAAATTGTGATTGTAATCTGTCAAGTACATTTAGTGAAAGTTAGGCAATTACATTTTCCAGGATACTTGTGATTTATGCATTAATGACATGTAAATGTATCCTTTTTTTCCCCCAATATAGATCATATTGCATATCACAGCAGGCTAAACCAGTTGGATGGCAATAAAATCATATATATCAGATATTAAATGTACTTAAATATGAAAAGTCATTATATGGTATTAAATGTACTTAAGCATCAAAAGCAAAAGTAAATTCTGTGGAGAAAATAAAGCCAGACTTTTTTTTGCATATTAGCTAGGTTTTTTTTTTTTTTTATTCTGGTTGCCAATATTTCTGTATTTCGTGGTAACCATAAGGAACACCTAATTCGGTAAGACGCATCTTTCACTTTGACATAAGAAAACATTAGTTGGTATATGGCAACTCACTGTCATGCCATTCATTCAATTTATGAGTCCAAACACTAGTTTGCCTCTGCGGGATGCACTCAGAGCTTTTAGTTCGTCCGCTGCCGTATCAGCATAGGTTTTTAGTTCATCGGTCATTGACCTTACATTTAAAACACTGTTTCAATGATTTGTGACAATTCTAAAGTACATTTAATATTTTTTTCATTCAACATACCAAGCATGTCACACATTTACCAAATACATGAACACATAATCAGTCTTGTTTCGTACATTTAGAAAAAATAATAAATAAATAAATAATTTGCAAGCTATTCAGAACACAATCTGTATTTTTTCTATTTTCTGTCACAAAACTTTCTGTCCAGTTTTTATAGTTCAAAGTCTACACAACGCAGAGTGAACGCAAGTCCACATGTTTTGACAGTGGTTCAAGTTCAACAGCGAAGGTCTACTGTCATTATTTCATCAAACAGAAATGTCTCGGCATCTCAATCATAATTTTCCGGTGTGTAGTCAGCTGCTCAAGACCCCATGAATTTCCTGTCAGCAGAATTCAATGTGAGGGGGGAACTATCTTAAAATAATAAACAATATTGTATTGTAAAACAATACAAATAAATATTATTAAATGAATATTAGTGATCAAATAACTATTGATATTCAACCAAAATAAAAAGATGGCACGAACAGCTAGCCGTTTTCCCTTAATTTGCCAAAGGAATTGTTGTTATTCAAAACTAAGCAGTTGCTTTTGAAACATTGTCCAATTGTGGGTTTGTATCTGTTGAAAATAAAAAGACTTAATGGTCTGATTTGTACTGCTACAAGTTTTAATGATATTATGTCACACTTGCCTGTTGAACTGGCAAGTTTGTTTCTGGAATGTTTCTGCACCGACAGCACTTGAAGTCACAGGTTAAATTTATCTGCTGAGTAAGCTCTTCAGAGCCATCTAGAATGGAAAGTTACAACGACGCCCTCTTCCAAGAGAGGGGGGATGTCCAATCATATGAAGCCTGGGATTGGCTGTCAGGATAGTGACATCCGAAAGCAGACAGACAAAGACTGAGGACTGCAACTGGCTCAAAACGGGATTTTGATGAATTTATGACACAAAAGAAGGCTGGATATGTAAATTAACAGAGCTTCTCTGTGACTATACGATATGAGAACAAAGGGATGTGAAATCATTTTGTTTTTCAAAGTGAACTCTGAGTTTGTTGTTGTGTTTATTTCCGATGCACAATTAACCATTCGCATCAGATTTTGTTTTGCGCCAGTCTTTATTTTCCATGTTTTGAAGTCAGAAGAAGTTTGAAACATTGTGCAGAGGTCCAGACTTTTTTCACAGGCCCAGGGCTAAATCTCTTTGTCCACGACAGATGAGCAATACAATTTGCTCATTGTTCCAGATTCTGTGCCTCACATTTGATTATTGGTTATTGGAGACCATCAGCGACAAGAGCTAGGACTTATGGTATGCAGACTGCAGAAACAGACTAGAAACAACTACACATGCACAATTGCCAATTGGGCTATTTTCTCTGTTATCAGAAGACTCTGCAGTTTTGGAAGTGACCTTGCCGTGCACTACTGTCAATTAGACCTGGGCAGACTGACTCCTTTGGGTGATTCATTCCATTTGAGACAGTACATCTAAATGTACAGAGTTTTTCAAGTTGTTCAAGTTAAAAAAAAATTTAAGTTTTTTTTCTTGGATTGGATGTTGTGTACCTTTTCGGAATATGCATAGACATCAATATGTCCAAATTCAGTCATATTTATTTCATTACGTTTTTAGATATAAATGGAGATTTATTGCAAGTTCAGTCAGGAAGAATACCTAATTGTCAGCAGGTGGCTAACATCTGCTCCCGCATGCAACCATCCAATCAGAGCCAGCCACTGTTATGATCACAGCTAGGAGCGATCCAAATGAAGGACATGGTGATGAGTGACTGGGAACTGGAGAATAAATACAGCGGTTGATGATGATGAGTCTCAGGTGTGTGTGTGGAATATGCCGGAGGAAGGAGCAGTAGATGAGGAGAGGGCAGCCTCTAGTGGCACTGGGAGGCTGTGGGCTTGACAGCCCCCACTTTAGTGGAGCCAATTGCTGGGCTCCCCACCGGTATTTGCACAGCCGCTTGCTTGTGTTCTCTGTCATTTCAGATACCACACCAAAGTGCTCCCACCTCCACCCAATAGCAGCCTCACCGGATTTCCCAGGTCGCCAGCAAGTCAAGCATAGTTTCCATCACCACCAGTGTCAGAACTCCATGGGGGTAAAGATCTCTCCAGTGGCCTTCGAGATCCTGCCTCCATTCATATGTTTATATATGTATTTCTCTTATAGAGGTAAAGATAAATTGCTTACATTGTCTAGTACACATTTAGGAGAGTATTATTGATGATAGCAACATCACTGGCCATTCCAAGGCGATATCAAAGAATTGCAATCCCACTCCCCTGTTTTGGTCATTTCATTGATCTTGAAGCAATATAACATGACAATATTAATTTAGTAAACAGTATGATGTAAATCAATGTGGAACATAAGTGGTATTATAGCAAAAAGTAGGACACATGGGACGCTTTTATGGATCAAATTAAGTGGTCACTTGCACGGGCCGTAATGCCCAATAGGTATGGTCCTTAGAGTTGTTCTGGTCATATGGACTACCAGGTGGTTCCCAGCGATGGAGAGGAAAAAACGATTTGGACCATGACTGCCTTAGTCGCTTTGGCCATACCGGTTTTAACAATGGCAACGATGATAGCCATTATAATGCATGAATGGGTTCCATGGGTGCCTCTCGTCGTCAGTGTTCATAATGTTTTTGATGTCTCCCCTCGGGAAGGGTGATGGAGATGGTTTTTTAAGAGCCTTTCTATGCTTTTGGGTTATTTCTTGACTTTGCCAGACTGGTGGGATGAGAGTCACTATAACATATCTCCCCTTCCTTGTCTGTACCTTCCCAGTAGGTGGTGAGACTCTTAAAGCACAATACTGACCACGTCCTTGACGGGTTTTGTAACTCTCCTGCAGTGGCTAGTGTGGACCCAGGTATCTCATCCGGTCACCTTCACTTCAGAAGCTGTAACTAATAGGACCTGAAACTTTCCACCGGGGCAAACTCAAGTTTCCCCTCATGAAGCTCTTGAGACCAACCCACTGGTCTGGCTGTAGGTCATGCAGAGGTCCTTCCAAGGGTCTTGGTAGGGCCGCCTTTAACTGTGCGTGAGTGGAACTGAGAGTTCTAGAGAAGTTATGGCAATATGACAGCATAGTTTTACTCACACCTTCCAGGCTTGCCGTGGTGCAAGTGGGTGGGGACAAACAAGTTTTCATGGGCCTGCCATGGAGGATCTTGAACGATGATAAACCTGTGGACAGATTTGTTCTTCCACGCATTGCACACAACACAAGTGGTAAACAATTCACCCAATCCAACTGCCTTGCTTCCATTGCCTTGGCCAATTTGTTTTTTACAGTGCCATTTGCTCTTTCAACAGCACCTCCACTCAATGGGTGGTAGGCACAATGATTTCTGAGATCAATTTGTAACCTTCCTGAAAGCAATTTAAGAGCCAAATTTACAAAGTGTGCTCCATTGTTAGAGGACACTTTCCATGGGATTCCCCACCTTGGAATGATTTCCGTCAGCAAGACTTTTGCTACCATCTATGCGTCAACATGTTTGGATGGGAAGACTTTGATCCATTTAGAGAACATGTAAATTATGAACAAACAATATAGTTTACCTTGGCACAGGGTTAAGGTGATGAAATCCATCATCAGGTGATCAAATAGAGTGTCAGGAGTTGGGTGGCTGGACAGTTGATTTTTATGGCCACAGCCCACGTCATTAGTAGCACAGACAATGCATTTTTCACATAAATTATAATAAATAAATCCTAATGTGTCCTACCATTTATTTACCTGTTGCACCATCCCCCCTTTTGACACATGGTCCATTTCCATGTGACAATTGAGCATAGTAATGGAAACATGGTTTACCTGTAGGACCATACCACACACTTGTCCCGGTGGCAGCTGTCATGGGACCACCGTGCCTTCTCGTTCAGGAAGGCATGATGTTGGAACTTAACCAAATCAGAAATAATAAGGCGTAATTTGTGGACACAGCAGGACGGCTTGTGAATTGCAGCTCGTGGCAGCAGTTTTTGGGGTGGTGTCAATATGGAATGCAATATGGTTACCTCCAGAGACGGAGTCAGAGACGTTAGTGTGAGCTGCACATTTGCAAACACCAATCACAGTAGTGAGTAAAATGGGATGCAGGAGGTTATCAAAAAAACTTTCCATTCAGGATAGGAGAACCATCAGATTTCAAAAACCCTCTGTGGTGCTGTGATGCACCACCACCATGTACAACTCTGAACGCGTAACGACTGTCTGTATAAATGGAAATGTGTTTCCCTTCCCCCAAAATGCAAGCCCTAGTTAGAGCAAACAGCTCTGCTTGTTGTTCAGAGAGAGAGATCAGAGAAGACGAGCTGATCATCAGCATATCCTCGTTTCCGAGGACGACGTCCTTAAGGTCCACCCATGGGGTGGTGAGTTGTTCGATGGCAGCCAAACACTCATGAGGTCGCCATCGTTTTCTGTTGGCAATAGTGTTGCACGGTTGAGAACATAGCAGCGTTGTATGATAACATGAGGTAGGTTAAAATGTTGGTGTTTGTCTTGTATGTTTTGATAATGTAAGAAACGGGCAGTGGAGAATTAAGATGTCTTTTGTATTAAGATTAATTTGTTGTTTCCCAGCAAAAGTGCAGAGAAATGGGTGGTTGGTTATGCCAAGGAGAGCCAAATGCTCGCTCCAGTCATTCTACTGGGTCCAGTCAGGGGTTTTACAAAGTGAGATGTGTGGTGAGCTACACGGTACATCAAAGAATCACCATTGGGTTTCAGACCGTCCCATAGACAAAGCACAATATTTCTTTCCTATATTCACATGTTCTCTCTGTAACAATTCTCTCTTTCCCTTTCTGAAACCATTTTTTGTCTTAACACTCATTAATGGTGGTTACAGTATGTGCTGTAATGTGAAAGTCATTCAGGGCCATGACATCCGGGCTATCTCCCCACCAAACGTGGGCTTTGTTTAACAGATCATGGGAAATGGAATTGGGGGCCCTCTGGAATTAAATCCCATGAAAAGTAATACACTGGTCCAGCCGGACAGTATTTGACTAATTCACACACATTTTTACTTGCCTTCTAATAATCCTAATACCCTCACTGTCACAAATCACAGAAATACCCAGTGAACACATCAAATCTCGGCCATACAGATTTACTGAAAAGCAAATAAACTAATGTTGTAGGTGTTGTGGTGTGGCACAGTCCTCCCCATCGTCTGTCACTAGGAGGAATTTAGTAAATCTTTCATGTCTCAACACCTCCCGCGTCGATTGTTGTGATAGTGTGGTTGGTTAACAGAGGATGCTTCAGCAGATCTCTCACTTTTTAAACAGAGTATTGTGCACCCCGATCTACCAAAAAAGTAATTTCCTGGTGATTAACCTTTAAAACGATTAGCCGTAACTCTTCAACCGTTGGAATTTGGGGCAAACAGAAAAACTTTTTGATTTAGCATGCATTAAAATCTTATCTTTGTATTGTTTGTGTTTGGTTTTGTAAGCCGGGTCAGGGCCCCGTGCCCCATCAATCTCCCCCATGGCCTGAACCATCATCGCTCTCCCCACCCCCAAATTTACTAGTAAATTTAACATCGTTTAGATTCTGTTGTCACTTCTTGCAAGTGATAATAAAGTCTTATATCTTCAGACCTCGACTCTCTCGAACTTCTCTTCTTCAGTTTAATTGTTAGATGCAGTTTTTTCCACTACACCCGTTGAATTTTTTTACGGTCACGCCTGTCGCTGGTCCACCGTCCCAGCCTTGGCCACCTTGTTTGTTGGGATAGTCACATGCAAAATATACAGCTTTTCCGCAATTGTAAATTACCCCTTTTGTTCTTCGCTCTAGCTTCCTCCATGATCATGGCCACTGCTGGGAGCCCAGTCCCTCCCTCTGCCGGTCAGTCGGGACTGACCGGCAGAGCAAGAGACTGGCCTTGATGTTGGATGGCTTGTATCTGGGCCATCTGCAGTTGCACATGGTTTCTCTCAGTCTTTGCCTTCTCACTCCACTTTTTCTCTTGTGTTCGGTTTTCTTTGTGAGTGGCGTGACGATGGATTCCAGTCATTCGAGCTCAAAACCAATACATAAGACTTTCCCCAACTTGGCAATTTCTGGTTTAATTTAACAGCAGTATACTCCTCTACACAATAGTTTATTTTTACCCTGCTCATGCCAGTAATTTGCATTCTGACTTTTCTATTTGGTTTCTACTTAAGCTCCCATTATTTGGAAATCCCTGTATATTCCAGTCATGCAATTTCACCGAGTCCAGACCATATTTCTCGATCATGCATTTAGCCGGTCCTGCCCAACCAGACGATTTATTTTTCTTATTACACAACCCATCTTATTAAAATTTGCAATTGAATGTTTAACACACTGTACTCGTCGGGTTTCAATATTATAGATTTTAATATTATTACTATTATGACCGGTTATTGCCCTCACCGGGCTGCCTTGGCATTGCCTCACATTTCTGTGTCTGATGTCATGTTTGTTTTTTTTTCTGATATGGGATAATCTAATCGATCAATATAGAAAGACCTCTTTTTTAAATTTTGACACAAAAAACATCAGATTTAGTTATGATTTTGAGGTGCTTGGATGCAGTGAGGTGAGTTTCTTGCAGTAGTCAGAAGCTGGGGTTTATCCTGGTGAGGTGACTAAGGATTTTGCCACGTTTTGCTGGTGAACCTATGCCCCTCACATTCTAATTAACAAACTTAATGGATGTCACTGAAGTAAGTTAGGGGGTGATGGATGTGGATTCTTCTTTTCCCATGCAGCAGCACTGAGCATCCAAGGCAATAGCTATGCTACCGTGCCCGTACATGTTTCCCATAGATAGGTCTGTGTTTTTCTCCTTTACATTCATTTATCCTGTCCTAGGATTGCAGGAAGTGTGTAGGGATACATATTTACACAAACAAGTGACACATAGACAAAGATAAACATAGAACATCAAACGTGGTTTCAGGGTGGTGTGGAGGAAGTCTTTCACCATGTTTTCTGGTGTCTCGGAGTTGTTCTCGAGGATCCCTGAATATTTGACATTGTCCTACATACTTCTGGATTTGATATCTAGGATAGTCTCTTACATTATTTTATTTTCTTTCTTTAGAAATTCATCACCGTTGTGAGACGCTTCGTTGGAGCAAAACTGAAATGAGAGTGGTATTCAATTACAGAGGCATGGTGGAGGTTGACTTAATCTCTGTAACCATATTAATAAATAATGGGAATTTCAGTGGCCAGAAGTCTTTATAGATTTCCACTGGGTAGCCATCCAATCTAGGTGATTTATTGTTGGGCATAGAGAAGAGAGCTTTCCCGAGTTCTTCTCGAGTAAGTGGTTGATCTAATGTGGTAGCCTGCTCTGTCGAAAGTTTAGGGAGGTCAATATCATCATCATTATAAATGACTCTAAATATGTTATTGATGTCTTGCTACCCTACCCTGTGGATCTTAAATGGCTGTAATAAGTGTTTTTTCTCTATCATGTTTCAATTGATTGGTAGAATTGTACCTGATTTGTCATTGGATTCAAAATAATTTTGCTCTTGGTCCTTGCATTAGGAATTGTATCTTTTGATGGATTATATTATCAACTTGAGATGTAATTGCCCAGATCTCATTTTGGATTTGCTCAGTGGACGTGTGGGCTTGTTGGGAGTGCAACACCTTTAGTCGTTGTTCGAGTTTATTTTGGCATTCTTGTCCTTTCTTTTTCTTGTGAGTGGATAATGAAATAATACTATCTCTTAGAACTGCCTTAGCTGTTTCCCAGAGTAAGGATGGTGATATTTCTGGAGAGTCATTCAGTTCAATGAAGGAAGTCCATTCTCTGGAAAAGATATGGTTGAATTCTTTATCTGTGAAAAGTGAGGTGTTAAACCGTCACCTGCCGAGAGGGTTCCGGTTGGTTTCATTTATGAGGTTGAAACGAATCGGCCCGGGGATTGGTGATTTTGGACATTGCAGAGTTACTTGTCAAGAAAAAGGTCGATTCTAGAGAAACTTTGGTGGGGTGGTGACTAATATGTGTATTACCTATTATGTAGATTATTTGATTGCCAACAATCGCCAAGAGCAAGATGACTCATATATTGTTTTATATTGTCTGATGAGTGGGAGAGGACCCTTACATTTGCATTCTGGGAATTGTTGTTTTCTGGTGATAGGCATTTAATGTGTGCAATCTGAAATGTGCCACTTTCTTAAAAACTATCTGCGGTGAATGGGTTGGCTTGAGCAGCCACACCTGACACTTGTTGGTTGGGGTAAGGAGCAGCAGGTTAAAGCCCTATCCACACACACACTCAGGATAGGAGCCCTGTCGTGACATGGTCCAACTGCTCCTGGCTAATTCCACCTAGCCTCATCTCTACAATAAACTGGTGTTAACAACCCCCCGTCGCCTGTGACTCTTTTACATTACATTTCATTTAGCAGACGCTTTTATCCAAAGCGACTTACAATTATTCAAACACCGACGGACTCAGCCATCACAAGCAATTAGGGGTTAAGTGTCTTGCTCAAGGACACTACAGCATGCTAGCAGGAGGAGCCTGGGATCAAACCAGCAACCTTTAGATTACTAGACGACCAGCTGTACCTCCTGAGCTACCATCCCCTAAGCGCCCAATATTGGTCTACTTACTATGAAGTATTCATTGTCCAGGTGAAACTGCATTTTTTCAAGACCTAGTACCTTATTGTTCTCGAGACTGATGGACCACCAGTAGAGGAGACACACAAGGCGACAGGTCATCATTTGTTAACAGCACTCGTTCGCTTGCAAATCACAAGTGGGAAATTTAAGGAAATCGTGGCTCGTTGTTCTAGGTATATCATTCTCGCTTTGGGTGCCAGAGGTTCCGGGTTCCAATCCTGGACAAGCCCAAAGAGTGAGATGGCCTCCTTCTTGGGAAGTGTTCATTGTCCAGGTCAAACCTTCTTTCAAGACCACCTCTGTTGTTCCTCTAGAGACTGATGGAACACCAAATATGGCATCCCTACCTGAAATCCTTCAATGGCCGACCATGTTACAGACATTAGAAGTTTACATTACATACAATATTACTTTCAGTCAACAGTTTTCTACCCAGAAATACTTCATCCGTGGTGTTATCTGCCGCTCTCCTTGACATGTTTCTCATTCCTTCAGCCTTCAATTCTCTTCTCCAGACTTCTCATGGCTGTGCTTTTTATACATTTCATTAAGTCATTTAACAAAATACAGTTATCTATAATCTTTAAATCATGAAATCACCATTCTAACTATTGCGTTCTACCCTAAAACAATTGTTATCCAATCATTGCCTTTTAAATCATGGAAAATAATTGGAAGATTATTAGATAGAACAATCACTACTGAAATACATCATGCGTCAAGACGTTTAATTATTTAGCATTGGCAACAGTAAATCCCAGTTGAAGAGGCTCGATTGATAATGTCCTCCCTATCTAACCTAAAGTCTCACCTTTCCTTGATGGTTTCAGGTCACCTTCTTTCTTCTCTTCTTTATTTTCTCATTCTTTATCACAAGCCCATTTGGCGGCATCATTTGTTCTACTCTAAACGGGTGCTTACCGCGTGCAGACCATAAGTCGTATGGTGGGCTAGGGTGGTGGAAGCCCATCATTTCAACAGTTTAAAATTGTGTCATACTCTTGTGTCGGGCACCAAATGTCTGCTATTTTCTTTTAAAAGTACCATACTTCCTGTGGTGAGCCAAGGGGGCGTGGTCAAGCTGCCGCTACAGACAGATGGCGCAGGCTCCCATCCCGGGACTGCTCAGCTGCTGCAGATCAAGCGAATCAGTGGAGGGGCTCGGCTGATTCGTCCAATCCAGGACCAGGAAGTTATTTACGGTTTGTTTTTCCCTGCAGTGAGAGAGATGCATGCATACAAGCAGGCTGGGGAGATGAGCACTGAGTTAAGCAAGCCGGACAAGTCATGGCAGCAGAGCGCCTAAGCTCTGCCCTTCTGGACTCCTTTGCCAGCGAGCCTTTGATTTTTTCCCTTTTGGCCCACGAGCCACCTTTTGTTTAAATAATAAATAATTACACGCCAGCAGGCGCTATATTCTCTCCACCTGCCTCCACTCTCTCATTTCCCGGCCCTGGGCCAGAACACACAGCCACAAGTTGCACCTGGACAGAATGAAGGAGCGTGAGGCAGAATCCCGGATGCCTTCCCCCCTGGAATATATGGTGATGGCTCTCTCCACAATGCAGGAGCAGCAAGCCCTGCCCTGCAGGGTCCGTGAGCAGGACCAGGAGGCGCTCCGGGAGAGCCAGCAGGCCATTCAGGTCCTCCTCCGAGAGCACACCAGACCTGGAGAGGAACGACCACCGGGGTCCCGCGTCCCTCCGCTGCAGAAGATGACGGGGGAGAATGATCCCGAGACTTTCCTCACCAACTTTGAACTAATGTCCAAGGCACCATGCCCAACCCCCGGAGCAGCGGATGAGCTACGCTGTCCTCCGGAGGACGGTGAAACGGGTCGGGAACGGGTCGATAGAACGGGTCGGGAGAACACCTGAGGGCCACTGCCTACGCCTCCGGTCACTCCCCTACGACACCACGGGCCGGCCATTCCTGCACACTCAGCAGCTCTTGGATGCGGCCCAGCAGTGGCTACGACCGGAGGAGCGCTTTCCGCATCGGATCATCGAGGCGGTGGCCACCGAACAGTTCGTTGACAATCTCCCGGCCCGCGCCGCTAGCTGGGTGTGTTGCCCACGGCCAGCCTCCCTCAAAGCCACCGTAGCCCTCGCCAAGGTCAATGCCGAGGCCTACACACACACATCCGCCTCCCATGCTGGCCCGGAGAGGGGTCCACCGATGGAGCCATGGGGCGCCGGCTGTCGGGGACTGCTGAGGGGCCCGTGCCCGATCCGGTGAGGGAGCAATCAAGGGACCGGCCAGTACCTGCGCTGTGGACCTTGCAGCCATCACCATCCTTCTCCCTTCCGGAGCCCCAGGAGGGGTCCACCTCCTGCCCCTTCCACCACCAGAGGAGGGACGACCACCAGACGTCCTACCCTGTTCCACCCCCCCGATTCCTGTGTGCATTCACACATATCCGATAGTGCGGCTGGAAATTCGTTATAAGGGGAAAAAGCATAGTGTAAAGTTAGTTTCGGCCTGTCGCACCCCCTGATTTTGGGTACAAATTGGCCGGGTTTCGATGTTTTAATGAGAGCAGCGAGGGTGTGCTCACCGTCTATAGGTATATATGAGTGTTGCACAGCGAATTCTGATGCAGAGGTTCCCCAGAACCCCCAGTCCATCCCATGGAGTATTTTCCTCTGAAACTGTTTTGGGACGATACACTTTGCGGGGCCTTTGCCTTTGCGGGGTAGATAAAATTAATGGGGTGTTGCTGCGCCCAGATGCTGCGCTCACTCACCTGTTACAGAAATTAAAGGGTCGCTTTAATCTGCAGTTTGATAGTCGGTGGTTTTAAACAAAGAGGCACACAGACGTTGGTTTTAACTGATTGAAGGGTCGGATCAGAGATGTGCTCCAGAGCAGCTCTCTGAGACTAACAGTTTATTTTTGGGAGTTAGACATACAGTATATGGTCAGTTTGACGTCACAGATTTATATGTGCTCATGATAAGGCAAACTTCCACGGTCGAACACAACCAAAGTATATGAGAAAATTAACCCTCTGTGCTGAAAAAAAGATATGTAACTGAGGCTTTATGACGTTGTGTTCTTCATAATGTGTGTGCATACTGTATATGTTCGTGTGATTACATAGATTTAGATATATTGTTACATTCCAGCATTTTAATCATATAAACATAAGGATAATAAAAAACTATGTAAAATGTAAATACTAAAACATGAAATGTAAAACATCAAAATAGAATGCTGAAAATGAAACACACACAGGGAACAACATTTATGTGTAAAGCACATCACAACAGAAAACAAACCAACAACCAACCTCAAAACACAAAACCAAACTAAAAAACAAAACAAGAACAAGATATAAAGGAACCTCAAACCAAACCAACAATAGGTACATGTTAATGTATACTAAGAATAAAGCGGGAACAAATACAATAAAATAAATGATCGTTACACAAGAAATAAACGGAATGCCTAAAAAATAAAACGTTGTATATGGTTATCAGAAAAAACCTAGCCCTTGACGTCCCGTAAAACCCAGTGGGAAACCCAGGAAGTCCTTTTGACTGAGGGGCAAAGGAAAAAGATGACCATAACAGTACAAGGTGGGGAGTGGCCAGGCTAGAGTGGGATCGGACTGGAGGGGCGTGGGGTCCAAGGGCCATGCAGCAGTATGTTGAGTTCTTCACCACTTCCACTTCTAACTTCATGAGCTTCATGCTTATAGTGGACCGGTCTTGCAGAGGGACCATGCACCGCAGCCCACAGCCAGATCTCCAATTCCAGCTCAGCCAGGGGTGAGGGCATATCTAAGAGGGAAGCAAAGAGGAAGATTCAGGTTGCGCCAATTGCTCCACCCCCACAGTCTTCAAAGTCATAGCACGGATGATCGGAGCAAGCTGTTCATATATTCTGAAGGGTGGGTACATGTGCATAGCGAGAGGTGCCCCTTATGATAATGCCTTATCTTTATCTTTGCTGAGTCCAGATGTTGTCCCAGAGGTATGACGATGTGGCCATGTGTACTCCATTGATTGCGGGGTTGTAGGTTTGAGGACCCCATTATCTTTTAGCATTTGAGCATGATGCCAGAATATCGGGAGTGCTTTTAATAACATTGTGATTAATATGAATGCTAGGGTCCCTCCGACTCCCAGAGTCCTTTAAATTGGTTAAATTGGTCTCTGTTGACTGGCCGAGTCGTGGGTCAGACAATGTTCCACGGTTTAGACCATATAACAAATCTTCACACTCTCACAGATTCCGTTTACACACAAAACACAACAATGAATCATACAACACTTAAAACACATATTCACAGAAGTCAGTCATAGACTGTAGTGAACAGCAAGGCTTTTAGACTGCTTTTAAAAGGGTTGAGTGTGGTGGCCTCTCTCAGGTCCTGAGGCAGGGTGTTCCATCCTCTTCACTCCATCTGACATAGAAGGTAGAAGGCTGATTTTGTGATGTGATTGATATGGCTCTTAAAATTTAGATCGCCATCAATTATTACACCCAGATTTCTGGCTTCATTCTTGCTCTCCAGAGACGGAGAACTAAGATGAGCTGCAATTTTCTGTCTCTGAGCCTTTGCACCAAAGATGGGTAACGTAGTGTCGTGTCATTATTTTCTAATATTGCTACAGCCGATGATGGTACATGTTTTAACAGACAAAGGAGGTTTAACGGGTGTTTTGGTGGCAGATATTAATTTGACAACGGCATTCCTATTCATGGACATGTGTATTTCATCATTACTTTTATCTTCGGATGTAATTGAGTGTGTGTGGGTGCGATTCACAATATTCACATTTGTGTGTATATGTGTAGGGGTCACCTGATGTGTAGCGCCATGGCTTGGGTCGTTCCCTGGGGTCCCCTCGCCGTGGCGTCAACTCTGATAGTGTCCAGATTCCCCTATTTGACCCCAGTTGCCCTGTGGTCGTCTCTGTGGCAGAATGGAACAGTCGGCAGCCCAGTGTCCTTCCTGGCCGCAGCAATAGCAGGTGTTGCAGCCTGGGTTGGGACCTCCTCGGCCTCTGCGATCAGGATGGCTTCCACGGAATCCTCCATCTCGTTGGGTCTGGTCTGAGCTGTTTTGCTGAGGCTGTGATGCTGACCTTGAGTGATGGCCTGAGCGCTGATGGTCATCTGGGTCAGGAACTCCTGTTGTTTCTTTTTATCTTGTCTGTGGATTTTGTCCCTTTGGTGTGTCCGGGAGGCATGTTCAGCGTATAGGATGGTGTCGGCAAAGTTTGCAGTCTTCCAGGTGACAAGCAAGCATTTCAACAGATCACAGAGTGGGAACACCAGTCGGTTGATGAATGCAGGCCGTAGATGAGTCTCATATGGTGTCAGGGGAGGTGCCCCCATGTTTTCTGGTTTCACCAGTAACAGACTTGCACTCCCAACAAGCCCACTCACCAACTGAGCAAATCTGAAATGAGATCCGGACAATTACATCTCAACTAGATAATATTATCCATCAAAAGACACAAACTCTCCTGCAACGAACAAGAGTAAATTATTTTGAATTCAATGACAAATCTGGTAAATTTCTTACCAATCAATTGAAACACGGTAGAGAAAAAACTTATTACAGCCATCAAAGTTCCATAGGGTAAGATAACATACATGCAAGACATCAATAACATATTTAGAGACTTTTATAATATGCTAAATCACTCAGATAATAAATCAAATATATCAAATATTAACTCATTCATCAATGATATCGACCTCCCTAAACTTTCCACAGAGCAGGCTACCACATTAGATCAACCACTTACTTTAGAAGAACTCAGGAATGCTCTCTCTATGCCCCAAAAAAAAACACCTGGATCAGATGGCTACCCAGTGTATTTCAATAAACACTTCTGGCCACTTATCTCCCCATTATTCATCAGAATGGTTACAGAGATCAAGTCAACCTCCACCATGCCTCCGCAAATGAATACTGCTCTTATTTCGGTTTTACTCAAACCCAATAAGGACCCAACCCTCACCTCCAAGTATAGACCCATAAGTCTTATTAATTGCGATTTAAAAATTATTAGTAAAACACAAACAAGCATAATTGAAAAAGTGATTCAATTCATAATCCACCCAGACCAACAGGCTTTGCCAAGGGCAGACACTCATCCAGCAATATGCAATTTAGTCTGATCAGTATATCTCAAAGGAACAACTTAAATACTGTTATTGCCTCTTTAGATGCCGAAAATACATATGACAGAGTTAATTAGACATTTCGCTTTTCAACCCTCAACAAATTTGGGTTTGGAGAGTCACTCATTCAATGGATTAGAATCCTGTACAACTCTCCATCCGCTTCTGTCTTCACCAATGGTTACCCTTCACAGCGTTTCACTCTACAACACGGTACAAGACAAGGATGTCCGCTCTCCCCTTTACTATTCGCCATCTTCATTGAACCCCTCGCAGTGGCCATCCATCAAAACAGTACCATTGGCATAAAAACAGGAAACTCTGTTCAAAAAATCAGTTTGTATGAAGATAGTATTTTGTTTTACTTACTGAACTCAATATCATTCCTCCCGGAACTTTTCAATCTTACATCTAATCTCTCAGCTATCTCGGAAAATTAAATAAATTGGAAAACCACCGTCTTACCACTCAGTGGAGGGGACTGGAATGCTATAACCCAGAAACTTCCCTTAACCATCACAACGGGCAACATTAGATAGCTTGGTTTAGATATCTCCACAAATCTGTCAGATTTGTTTACACTTAACTTTACTCCATTGCTCAAATTCATTGAAGAAGACCTTATTTGATGGAACAACCTACCCATCTCACCAATTGGTAGGATAGCAGCAGTGAAACTGAATTTACTTCCAAAAATAAACTATATATTTTCAATGACCCCAGTGCAACAAACAGTACATTGGTTTAATACTCTAGACTCAATTATCAATACATTTTATTAGAAATACAAGAAATCGAGAGTTAAACTAACAACACTACAGAAAAACAACGACTGTGGAGGCGTAGCAGCCCCAAACTTCAGATACTACTGTCTAGCAAACCATCTTCAATATATAATTAAATGGTTACAACCAGAGCAACAACTGGGCCATGGATGGTGAGACATTGAACAAACAGAATGTCAGGAGTAATCAATATCTGATCGCCCATTCCATACTGAATCAATAAGGAAACATAATTGCTTTAAAAACCCATTCATCACAATGACTCTGTCAGCCTGGTGGAGATCCCTCAAACTCAGTTGTCACACTCAATCTCCAAACAAATTCATGCCAATCTGGCACAACCCAGATTTTCTGGTTAAAACCAGACCAATAATCTTCAGGTCAGACAAGGAATTACTCATCTGGAAGACATTTTTGAAAACAATTTGCTAATATTCTTCCCAATCTTACCTCAGAGGTATAATATCGGTGGTCACAGCTTACTTTAATTCCTGCAACTACAGCAGTCGCTTAAAGTTTAAATCAAATTGACAAACAACATCCTACAACGACCTCCGATGACTGAATATCTTACTCATATTGATAATTTATAAAATCCCTTTTCCAGAATACACAACCTTTTATTAAAAACACGTGACACTTTATCTTTACATACAATGGAATTGGAAAGAGACCTTGCTCTTTCCATTGATAGCAACCTGTGGAAGCTTATTTACACCTTTTCTATGACCTTCTATTTCTATGACCAATTAAAAAATGCAACTCATCCAATATAAGATTGGATGGTGGACAGTGACAGGTGGGGAGTTTGACTGGGGCGGTACATCTGTCAAACGGTAACGCAGGTGTCCTAAGGCGAGCTCAGGGAGGACAGAAACCTCCCGTGGAGCAGAAGGGCAAAAGCTCGCTTGATCTTGATCACAGAGCACAAAATGTTCAAAATGGGTTTTTTGATAAATACGTTTGCTCTCACTTTTCCCTTTAGACCAGAGATGGCTACTTTCATGCCACACATAACATTCAACATTCTGGACCAAAATCACCAAGAAGCTTTGAACTCTTCTGAGTCACAGCATTCCAGTCCGCCAACTGTATGTCTCCTCTGTGACTTCTCAGTTGACCCACCACTTAAACACCACCAACCCCTTTTGATTGCCTTAACAATTGCCAAGAAAATAATATTACTCAATTGGAAAAACAGATAAACACATCCCAATGGTTACATGTATTAATAAAATTTATCTCAATAGAAAAACTATCGGCAATATCCAAAGACAAAGTTGATTAATTTAATGAAGTATGGGCTAATTTTATCACTGACATAAATCCATCCATTAATACATTAGTCTTCTGAAGTCGGGGCAATGTTGTGGTGTTTTATGGCATGTGGGGGTCCTTCTGGTCTCGTTGGGGCTCTGCGATTGGGTGGGTTCCTGGCGGCTGTGGAGACGTCCGTGGGGCTTAGTCCTGTGGAGGTGTCCCGGGGCCCCACTGGGGTGTTAGGGGGGCTGGAGTACTGGCGGCTTGAGCCTGGTGGTTTAATGTGTACTGCGACCTAGTGGGGCTGTGGAGAGTGCCGCCGGGTGCCTTCCGGTGCCCTTGGGGGGCCGCTTGCTGTTGTGGGTGTGGGTTGGGGTGCACAGGGTGGCTGTCGGCCTTTGCTCCCGCTGCACGGCTTCTCTGTGGTGGGTGCCCCGGGTGCCGGGGGGTGGTGGAGGGCACATACATCTGGCGGCCTGCTGGCATCGGCAGGGTGGGGGGCTAACATCCAGGTGCCCTGTGCTGATCACACTCGGCCACGTGGATGGGCGCTCAGGGCTCGCGGCTGGGTGGGGTGTCTGGTTGGCTGCGGTGGGGCATCCCTCTCCTTTTCCTCCCTCATTTACTGCCATAACTATGACAGGAGGCCTCTTGCTGTCACGTGCCCAATTGCTGTTCCAGTTTTCCTGGACCTGATTAACTCTGTTTTTTCAATACATGTCGTTGTCGTCCGATGTTGATGTTTTTCTGTGTACATGGTGTTTGGTTTCTTTGTTTAATTGTTTCGCCGGTGGTGATTCTCCCCCTCTTTGAGTAGTGATTAGTTGTTTTTAGAACAAAACATGATCAAATAGTTCCCCAAAGAGGGGGATTGGTGGCGGCTCTCTATAACTCTCACTATCAAAACTGTACTCTTGTCAACCTCAGGTCGTCCACAGGACAGAGTTATTGCAGCAGTTCTTGACAATTTAAGAATTTATAAAGAGTTTCATTGCAGGTTGAGAAATTGCACTCAACTTGCAGACTAACTATGTTCTTGATGCAATAGCATATAAATATTCTGTGTGCCTAGCAGGCTGACAAAAAAGAAAAAAGAAAAAGGAAATCCTGACCGACTAGAGCACTTCATTTATGTCACGCACACTGCACAAACTGTACTGATTCCTGGGCATCCGCTCAATTCGGACCAGTATTTACCATCCGCAGACGGATGGCCTAGTCGAGCATTTAAAAAAAACATGAAAAACATGATCCGGAAGTTTGTCCATGATGACAGCCAAAATTGGGACACGTGGCTAAACAAGATTCAAGATTTTTATTTGTCACATACATATACATACTTCCATACATATATGCAGTGAAATGTAATGCAACGCACCCGGTGATAGCACACAATAAGTCCTAGGAAAAAGTACAAAAATAAAATAAAATAAAAAGTAGAAAATTCCTTTCTAATAGACCGACTAACTGACTCCTAAAACGTAATACAGTAAGTGGAATACTTATAGAATAAGATAAAAAATATATAGAATAAAATACAATAAAAAATAGATTGAAATAAAATGGAATAGGTTGAAGGAATATGGCTATGTATATACAGATATGTGCATTTAAAGTGGCATGTGAATTAAAGTGGCATGTGAATGTGAATAGTGTGAGGTAGTGTTTGGGATAATACAGCACAGTATACAACAGTACGGCGCAGCAATACGGCATCACGAACAACCCTGAACAGTGACACAGTATGCGGTACAGTATGCTACATACAGTACAGTAGGTAGTGGAGCCTAGTGCATGGCTCAGTTAGGACCCCTGGTGAGGTCAGCGTTGACAGTTCTGATGGCTTGAGGGAAGAAACTCCGTCTCAGTCTCTCTGTTCTCGCTGCGTGACTGCGGAGGCGCTTGCCTGACCGCAGCAGCTGAAACAGTCCGTTGTTGGGGTGATGAGGATCCTTCATGATCCTACGGGCTCTGCTACTACACCTCCTGGTGTATAACTCCTGCAAGGGGGGGAGGGTAGTTCCAGTGGTACGTTCAGCTGAACGCACCACCCTCTGCAGGGCCCGCCTGTCCTGGGCAGTACAGTTCCCAAACCAGGCAGTGATGTTGCCTGTCAGGATGCTCTCCACTGCTCCAGAGTAGAAGGACTTGAGGATCCTCACCGAGACCCGGAATTTCCTCAGCTGCCTGAGGTGGTAGAGACGCTGCCTCGCCTTTCTCACCAGAGTGTCTGTGTGAACAGTCCATGTTAAGTCCTCTGTGATGTGGACTCCCAGATATCTGAAGCTGCTCACCCTATCGACAGAAGTCCCATTAATCCACAAGGGCGCGTGCGTCCTCGATTGTGATCCACGCCTAAAGTCCACAATCAGCTCCTTGGTTTTGCTGACGTTCAGGTGGAGGCTGTTGTCCTGGCACCAGAGTGACACGTCCTCGCGGTAGGCCTTCTCATCGCAGTCGGTGATCAGGCCCACGACCACGGTGTCGTCAGCAAACTTGATGATGGTGTTGGAGCTGGACCTGGCCACACAGTCATGTGTGTACAGGGAGTACAGTAGGGGGCTGAGGACGCAGCCCTGGGGGGATCCTGTGTTCAGGGTGAACCCCCTGTTGTTCGCTGTGCGGGAGGTACACCAGTCCTCCACGGCGTTTTTCCCCTTTGAGCTACTGTTTTGCAGGGGACCTCTGGGGGTGCTCAATTTGATTAAAGAAAACTGGCAGGAAGGACCCAGCACCAGTAAAAATTAGGTCCAGTACATGCTGGACCTGAGAGCAAAGTTACACGCGTTAGGGGCAGGAAACACGGGGAACTTGCTCCAGGCCCAGGAACATCTGCACTGTCTGTACGACAGGGGGGCTGGGTTAAGACAATTCACACTGAAGACAAGGTGTTAATACTGCTCCCTACGTCCAGCTCAAGATTACTGGCGAAGTGTCAAGGGCCTTTCGTGGTCACAACGCATGGGAGAGATCGATTATGAAATCAAACACACAATAGCCGCTCGGGGCTCATGTCCGGATGGGGCGGGTCTGGCTTTTGCACGGGTGTGCATGGGGGTCCCACTGGCTTGTCTGTGGGGCGGGCGGTCCTGTCGGGGTGTCGGCGATGGGCCTGGCTCTGGGCCTGGAACCTGTGCCTGCCGCCTGCAGCCCGGGTTCTGCTCCTGCGGCTGCATCTTGTTCCTGCACATGGGGGTGGGTTGCATGTGTGTGCATCAGGGGTGTGATGCACCCCTTGCCCCTTGGGACTGGGTTGTGCTCCTCGGGGCCTGGTGTGGGGTTTGCTCCGTGGGCTTCCGACTTATCTGGGGGCCTGGGGGTCTCCCTGGCTGCGGGGCGGGGTGCTCTGGGCTTTTATGTGGCCGTAGGATGTCTCTGCAGCTGCGGGGCTCTGTGTGGTTTTGGGCCCTTTCCGCTGCTTGGAGGCGCCACGAGATAGTGCCGACCGTATGCACCAGACTATATGCACACTTCACACACACACACACACACACACAAATACATACAGGGGGTTTCATCTTATTGTGACATGGCGCCGCCCGTTAGCGGCAGCCTGCACAGGCGCTTCTCGTCAATTAGGTTAGCTATTATGTCCGCTTTAGTCACTATTGTGCATAATCTCTGGGTGCGTTTCGAAGACATTTTACTGCATATATGTATGAAAGTACGTATATGTATGTAACTATGTGAAATAAACCTCTTCAATCTCTTGAATCACAGACGCGTTCACGCCACCGGCACCTGCTTTGATCCCACCCCAGCACCCTCCTGGTTGTATCCCTCTCCTTTTCTTCCTCATTTACTGCCATAACTGTTACAGGAAGAGGCCACGTGCCCAAATGCTGTTCCAGTATTCCTAATTTACCTAATTAACTAATTAACTAACAACTACATGTTTTTTTGATACATGTAGTTGTCCGATGTTTGTGTTTTTCCGTGTTCATGTGTATGTTTATTTGTCCCACCCATGGTGATTCTCCCCCTCTTTGAGTAGTGATTTGTTGTTTATAAACCCAAACATGGTAAAATAATTCTCGAAAGAGGGGGATCAGTGGAGGTTCTGTACAACAAAAAACTGTGCTGTTGTCATCCTACAGTTCATCCACAGGTCAGAGTTATTGCAGCAGTTCTTGATCATTTAAGAATTAATAAAGAGTTGCATTGCAGGTTGAGAACTTGAACTCCACTTGCAGACTAACTCTGTCCTAGATGTAATAGATGTCATACAAATACTCCGTGTTGTATGCCCACCATGCTGACAGCACAGGTTAATAAATAAAATAAATAAAACATTTGAAAAAATAAAAGAAGTCGAACGAACAGACAGCGGGGGGTCTGCCCAAATTTACCACCTAAACCTTTTAAAAAGAATGGAGTAAAGGTGTGCCCGTAGCACCGGCCATAGCGATGATTGAGAGGGACGAGTTGGGGCTCGAGGTTCCAAAATCAGTGGATTGCACCACAGCCCTTTTAAGTGACCATCTGTCTCCCAGCCAGAGCACGGACATCGCGGCACTGCATTGGTGCTTTGCGGATGTGTTCTCTCCCCTGCCCGGCCATACGGCCCTCATACCTTACCATGTGGAGATGACCCCGGGGCTGAAGGTGCGCTCCCGGCCGTATCGCCTGCCTGAACACAAACGCAAAATAGTGCAGGTGTAATTAGAGACCATACTGGTCATGGGGGTAATAGAGGAATCTACAAGTGAATGTGGTACTACTCTGGGTTTTTTTAGGCTGTGGATTTAACCAAAGGCTAATGGCAGATTCCCTTGTCCCAGCAGTCCAAGGAAAATTGGCCTCTACTCCGCAAGGCCTTTACCAGTTTTGCATGCTTCTGTTCAGCTTGTTTGGTGCCCCTGTGTCCTTTGAGAGACTCAGAGACTGCGTCCTACATCCCCATTCGGCATACGCCGCTGACTACTTAGACAGTGTAATCATTCATAGCGACAGATAGCACATGCAGTATGTGGGGGCAGTACTTGAGTCCCTGAGGTGTGCGTGGCTCACTTCCAACCCAAAAAAGTGCACGGTTGGGGGGAGGGAGGTACGGTATCTGGGATACCACTTAGGGGGCGGCCTGCTCTGACCCCAGGTGGATAAGACCACCGCGGTCGCGAACACACCGAGACCCAAGACTAAGAAGGAGGTAAAGCTGTTTTTGGGGCTGGCTGGGTACTATTGGAGGTTTGTAACGGAGTTTGCGGCACTGTACAGCCCCTTGATCGACCTAACTCGAAAGGGTGCTCCAGATCCGGGTCAACTCTCTGTCAGACAACGCCCCAGACTAAGTGCGACGGTGGGGGTATGTGGCGGGCTAAGGGGGCATGGTCAGGCCGCCACTGCAGACAGGCGGTGCAGGCTCCCATCCCTGGGCCGCTCAGCAGCTGTGGATCAGACAAATCAACAGAGGGGCTCCGCTGTTTCGTCCAATCCAGGACCAGGAAGTAATTTAGGGTTTGTTTTTCCCCGCAGTGACAGAGATGTGTGCTTGAGGGACACGCGTGCGGTCCCGGCGAGATGAGCGCTGAGCGCCTATCTGGATTCTTTCCCTGTTTGCCAGCAAGCCCTGTTTGGCCCACAAGCCGCCTTTTGTTTAAATAATTTATAAATACATGCTAACAGGTGCTGTTTTGTCTCCAGCTGCCTTCTCTCTCTCATTCCCTGGCCCTGGGGCGGAACACACATCCACACTTCCCTTTCTAAGTAAATAAATCCATAGAATCAGCTTAGCAGACATTTTCGCCAAGCAAAATAATCTCAAATAAACAATTCAAGGCCTGAGTTTAGCCCCTCTCTATGTATGAAGCATAATTTCCAAAGAAACATTAGCCTCCATTGACGAGGATATAGGAGACAGGAGGATAGGAGACCGACGTTGATGTTACAAAGGAAGAAGTTGATGACGTGATGAAGTCCGTTAAGGTTGGTGACAGATTTTCAGATTTCAGATTTTCCGAGACTCATAATATTAAAAGACTCTACATTTTGTTGTGTTGTCCGAAGTTTTAAACTCCAAAATAATTGCACTTTTATAAAACTTGTTTGTTATTACTTTAAAATAAAAGCTTTTTTGAAAAACAAAAATTGCTGTGTGTTGTTGACACTGTTGAACGCTGTTTGTGATTGGTCCATTCAGCAATATGTTAAGTAGTCATGAGGCTTTCTTTGTCTGCCAACCCCATTTGCATTCTGGGAGCTGGCTGAATGAACGAAGTGTGGGTAAAACTTTCAAGGTGATTATCTCAGAATCACAGTTTGCCACACCTTTGTCACCCTTGACTGAGTTAGTCTGCAAAAGGAGTTCAAGTTCTCAACCCTGCCCTGCGGCCACGGAAGACCCCCGGGCCCCCAGAGAAACCTCAGGGCCGTGGAGCAACTCCCACGCCCAGCCCAAGGAGCATGACCAAGTCCCAGGGAGCACGAGGAGGGCCTGCGCCCCAGGGGCGCACACATACAACCAACCCCCGGGCGCAGACACAAGACGCAGCCGCTGGCACAGAACCCGGGCCACGGGCGCAAGGAACGGACCGCGGGCCCGGATCACAGCCCCACGGTGACAGACCGACACCCCGCCCGAGCCGCCCACCCCACCGGTGGGCGACCAGGCGCCCCGCCCGCCTTGAGTGCCAAGTGACCAACACATAGCAGCGAGGGCCCAACGCAGGGCACCTCGATGTTACACCCCCACCCCGGCGATGCCGTCAGGCCGCCAGGTATACAGGCCCTCCGCCACCCCCAGCACCAGGGGCGCCCACCGCAGAGAAGCACAGCCGCAGAAGCAAAAGGTCAACAGCCGCCCCCCACACCCCAACCCACACCCACAACGACAATCAGTCCCTTCAGGGGCCCCAGAAGGCACCCGGCGGTGCTCTCCGCAGCCCTGCCTGGTCGCAGCACATCCCAAGCCACCCTTGTCATTCACAAAACATTTGGTTTAAAAATATTTGCTCGATTTGCACAAGTGACACATTGTTCGAAAGCTCCGATTCTGCACTTTCAAATGATGTGGGGGGAAAAAAGTCGAAAGCCGCCAAATGACCCTTAACTCTGCGTGGGTCACATATGATGGTCCATGAAAATACATATGAAAACATAAAAAGGTAAGCACTTGCTATATTATCCACAATTAATGATAGCCGAATGCAAAACAGCCTGCACTAGTCATTTTCTGATGCTTTAATGCGCACTTGTTAAACTTTATTAAAATTAAAATTAGGCCCTGAATTATTTTATAGTCCCTGATGGTTCTCATAGCTTATCTTAACGTGGTGATGGAGGGTGGCCTCTTCTACAATTCAGTGAGTCTATGACTATTTGCAAGACTATTTTGGATGCTCATAATCATATTTAACTGTCCAATGTTGCAAAACATCGGATACAAGTGTAGCTGGGTTATTCATTAATTCTTCCTTTCCAGTGTAAATCCATGATCCTGTATGGACAAAGAAACCACAACTAGAAACTGATGATTCATTGAAAATTGGCTCTCATACACATGGCTGTAAAGGTCATTTGTGATGCTGTGCTATCCCCCTCCTCATATTTAGGGCCAATTCACCTGCAGTGCCCAAAAACGCTCACAAGCCCACATAACATATTTAAAGACTTTTTTCCCCATCCCAGTAGTGCACACACTATAGGATTTAGCAAGGACAGGTAGCAAGACTTCAAACCAACAAGATATTGATCACAACAGTCTCAGATTAGCCTCAAACTTATGACAAGTTTCTGACGGTCTCAAATGAAATGAAATAAATGTAATTTATGATAATTTTCTGAAGATATGGAATATTTTTCGGGGGCCCGGAAATCCTAGCCAAAGTCAGGGGAAACTGAAGAGTTTTTCCACAATGTTGTGAATTTGTAAGACGCAATGGCGAAGGGATGACATATCTGTTTTACATGTCGTTATTTATTGTTCAGGGACATGTGATATTTTCAACTTTCATCTCTTTTGAGCACGTCTCTGGTGCGGCTACATTGAAAAGATTGAAAGATTTGTGTGCTCAAAAAGACCCTTAGGTCTCATCCAAGATAGCAATTTATGCCAATTAGTGTTTTCCATGCAAAGCGTGGACATTGAATTTGGGCCAACGAGGTGTAGTCCAAAATTGTGTATGTATTTGTGGTGCATACATCCCTTCATATGCTCTGGATGTTGGGTGATGAACGGGATGTTACTAATTGATATAGCACAGGTGTGAAATGAGCTCCCACCAAATTTAATCTAGTTGAAATGGGCTCATAATTAGGAAAGCTACTTTACTCCCGAACACACCAGAGATGGAGAAAACCTCCGGTGAATTGCTTCAGGATGCCCTGAATAACAGAGACTGGGACATGTTCCTATCAAGTTCAAGTGACCTCAGCGAGTTTACGGACGTAGCGGTGAGCTTTGTGGCTACGATAGAGGACAGCATCGTTCCCACGGTGAAAGTTCGGATATTTCCAAACCAGAAGCCGTGGGTCGATAAATCCATCCGCTGCGCTCTGAATGGTCGCACGGCCGCTTACAACGATGGTCTTCCAGAAATATGGACAATTACAAAGTGGCATCATACAATCTGCGGTGGGCGGTGAAGGACGCTAAACGGACGTACAGAGAGACTGTGGAGCTACAGATGAAGCAACGGGACACCAGACACTTGTGGCAGGGGCTGCAGACTATAACATACTACATAAGCAGCTCCTCCCCAGCCACGAGTGTCGACTCCTCCCTAGCCAAAGAACTGAAATCCTTTTATGCGTGGTTTGAGTCTGGCAACAGCACCGCTAGCTCGCCAGCTAATTGGAGTTACACCACTGGCGATGAGGGCGCACTCTCAGTGTCAGAGCATGACGTCAGGAGGGCTCTGATGCAGGTGAACACCAGGAAAGCTGCGGGCCCAGATGGGATATCTGGGCGAGTACTGAAGACCTGTGCTAACCAGCTAGCCCCGGTGTTCACTACAATATTCAAGATCTCCATGGTTGAATCAGTGGTCCTGTCCTGCTTCAAGAGGTCCACCGTCATTCCTGTCCCAAAGATCGCCTCTCCAACCTGCCTGAATGACTACCGTCCGGTGGCCCTCACCTCGGTGGTCATGAAGTGTTTCGAGAGGCTGATTAAGGATTATATCTGCACCTCCCTCCCCCGCACCTTGGATCCATTGCAGTTTGCGTACCAGGAGAAGAGATCCATGGATGAAGCGGTCTCCCAGGTGCTGCACACCACGCTCACGGACCTTGATGGCAGAAGGGGGCCTATGTGTAGATCGATTATAGTTCAGCTTTCAATACCATAGTCCCCACCAGACTGCCTGTCAAGCTGAAGGAGCTTGGACTGCATACTCCGCTGTGTGCCTGGATCCTGGACTTCCCCCCAGCCCGGCCCCAGGTGGTTAGGGTGGGGAGGCACATGTCCAGAACCCTAATTCTGAACACAGGATCCCCCCAGGGCTGCATCCTCAGCCCCCTACTGTACTCCATGTACACACATGACTGTGTGGCCAGTTCCAGCTCCAACACCATCATCAAGTTTGCTGACGACACCGTTGTCATGGGCCTGATCACCGAAAACTGAGCTGATTGTGGACTTTAGGCGAGGATTACAACTGGTGATTAATGGGACTTCTGTCAACAGGGTGAGCAGCTTCAAGTACCTTGGAGTCCACATCACAGAGGATTTAACATTGACTTTACAAACAGACACTCTGGTGAGAAAGGCAAGGCAGCGTCTTCACCACCTCAGGCAGCTGAGGAAATTCCGGGACTCAGTGAGGATCCTCAAGCCTTCTACTGTGGAGCAGTGGAGAGCATCCTGACAGGCAACATCACTGCCTGGTTTGGGAACTGTACTGCTCAGGACAGGCGGGCCCTGAAGAGGGTGGTGCGTTCAGCCTAACGTACCACTGGAACTGCACTCCCCTCCCTGCAGGACTTATACACCCGGAGGTGTAGTAGCAGAGCCCGCAGGATCATGAAGGATCCTCACCACCCCAACAACGGACTGTTCCAGCTGCTGCGGTCAGGAAAGCGCCTCCGCAGTCATACAGTGAGAACAGAGAGATTGAGACTGAGTTTTTTCCGCAAGCCATAAGATCTGTCAATGCTGACCTCACCAGGGGTCGTCACTGAGTCACACACATAGGCTCCACTACCTCACTGTACTGTATGTAGCATACTGTACCGCATACTGTGTCACTGTTAAGGGTTGTTCTGTGTTACCGTACTGATGCGCCGTATTGTTGTATACTGTGCTGTATATCTCAATAATTCACATTATTCACATTCCACTTTAATGCACATATTTGTATAAATTTGCCTATCCCATATACATAAGTCTATCCCATATACATAAGCCTATTCCCTTCATCTATTCTATTCTTTTTTTTTGTTTATTTTATTCTAATTATTTTGATTTTATTCTATTCGACTTACTGCATTACGTTTTAGGAATCAGTTAGTTGGTCAAGTTGAAATTCTTAGGTAGCTACTGTGTTCAGTCTAGGACATATTGTGTGTAATCACCGGGTGCATTGCATTGACATTACACTGCATATATGTATGAAAGTATGTATATTTATGTGACGAATAAACCTCTTGAATGTTGAATCTTGAATCTTAAGAACATCTACAGCCACAAGACAAAGTCATCCAGCTGCATGTACTGAATATAAGAACTCTGGTGTGTACCTCATAACTTATGTGAAGTTGTCGTGTGTGGCTGTAAATGTGTATATAGAAATGTATGCATATGACGGGAAAATTAGGTATACAGTTGACAGTCATCCGTGCATTGTTGGGGTTGGACATTTGCAAAATGAATGAATCCACAGATCATGAAGGAAGTCAGTCGGCCAGTCTTGTTTAAAAACCAAACTTAAACTTAGGGAAAGAAATTGATTATATTCTTAAGAGGATCTCCAACCAAATAATGAGAGCATCAACTCGCCTGACTATAGAAGAGAAATAATTGTGCTGTTTGCATAATTGCTCCGCGCTTTCCCTGTTGATTTATAAAAATATTGTGATGTGCAGCAAATGGCGTACGAGTGATGACTTATGTATCATCGGGCCACACACGTACCGTTGATTACCTTAGTGTGTGCATAAGCGTGTATGTGAGCACGCAATCTTCCTAGTCCAGGGAGCAAAGCTGAGGCAAACGCAAAATCAGAAGGAAGTAATTAGTCGGGAAACCAGGCTGTTTTCAGTTCGACACTTCTGCTTCCGCTGGGAAAACAGGGAATAACAATGTTCTCATTTAGATAATGCACGGCCACACTTTACCGCATTTTCGAGCCAATGCATTAATGGTCTCTTCCTTCTCCTTCCACATGGACTGCCCACCCACCCACAATGTATTTCTCCTCCTCCCTGACACCATACATTTAACTTTCTTTAAATTTGTGGCAATTCTGTGGCACTATGGAGCCATGAACCAAGATGGCGGCTTAACTTGGAAATTAGTTTCAACCTTGCACTAAACAACTTTAAAACCCTAAAGTTAACAGTACTAAATGAACTGGAACTATGTAAAAAATGACTACAATCAAAGATTGTGATACCTTCAACCGAAAATCAACACTCCAATGACAGAAAAGACAAAGAAGCTACTAATCACATGGCAGATATATTGATAGTGCGAACTGAACTTTGCTCTGAGTTTGGAGGATTCGGATCCAAATGGGACAGTATAGATGACCGCCTGGGTAAGATGGCCAGCTCTGCTGCTGCCTTGAGAAATAATTGGTCAAAGGTGATGCGAAATGTTGCTTCCAATACCACATGGATGGAAGAGGCTGAAAACTGAATAATGTCGACAGAGGGGCACCAGAAAAAAAACAATACTGAACTAACCAGCGACCATGAAATGGATTGCATACCTGGAATCAAAGACTGAAGGCCTGGAAAACTGGGGTCAAATGAAGAAAGCGGTTGTTCGGTCTCTGAATTCTGAAGGCAGCCAACAACTGCTGGAGGACATACAAGGCAAGCTATCACGGTGGCTGGAGCTGAACACCCACGGTTCCTTCATCCTAGAGAGAGTTTCCCGAACTCGAGCACCAACAAAAACCAAACCAGGAAAGAGAGTTCTCATGCGGTTCCTGAAATTTTGCGATCGGGAGATTGTTTTCCACTCCATTAAACAGCGTAACATCACGCATGAGGGAAACAAGCTTTTCTTCACCCAAGACCTCTCAGCTGAGACCATGCAACAGCGATGTGAGTTTGACATGAGACATCAGATTCATCATAATCCATGCAAGATAAGTGTCCTCCACAATGGAAAAACACAAATCTTTTCATCACCAAAAGAGGCGGAAGATTTCCATCTGAGAAACATCTGAGGGGTCTGATCAAACAGTGGTAATAGTGGTTTACTTCCATACCCATGCTCAGCTGATATTGACTGCTTAACAGGTAGGCCTGCACTAACTCATGTCATGTCCCATGAGACATTTTTATTTTCCCTTGGTTTTTGTCAGTAAAACTTTATTTTTAAAGCGCATGTCACACCAGGGCAACACAATTTGCTTTATAGAGAAATACAACCAAAGAAAATAGATTATAAAATGTCTGCGCAACCATAAGAATAGTCAGTGCAGAATAAACAAATCTCGCATTATACAGAACACACATACAAATTTTTAAACATACAGAACACACACACACACACACACACACACACACACACACGCACAACTTGGTTTTAGACTGTAGTGAACAGTAACTTGCTTTTCAGTGTGGAGGCCTCTTTCAGGTCCTCAGGCAGGGTGTTCCCTTTACTTGGGGCATAGATATACTGTAGAAGGCAGCCTCCCCTGCTTTAGAGTTAGTACGAGGGATGGTTAAAAGACCACTGCCTGTGGACCTAAGTGTTCTTGCTGGTATGTAATGAGCATTGATTTTATATACTGAGGTGCAAGGCACTGATATTGCAAGGTGCTCAAAAGACGTAAATTCCACGAGGGGGATTTCCTTGAAGCTATAACTATCAGAGAAGACAGCAGCCTCTCTTATCAGCTCTAGTGGTTTGGATGAATTTGAAATTAGGAGGTGCTGTCTCAATGAGTGCAGCTGTGCCATTTCTGTCCAGGCAGGTCTCAGTCGGTAGAGTGACCTAGTGACCTAGTTATAAGTAAGTGACCTGAAATTTAATAAAGCCATTTTTATTGTTCGAGGTGCATTGCTTTGTGGGGACTGAAAATTAAAGCCTGAACCTGTAATAAATTGTTTAGATTCTTGTATGTTACAGGGAAATTATGTGATTTGGGTCTATGGTTTATAATTACAGGAATTTGTAAAGCAGAGTGACAGTCATTAATGTTAGTAGTCAAGTCAAATCAAGTCACACTTTATTTATAAAGCGCATTTCATACCAGGGCAACACAATGTGCTTTACAAAAGGAATACAAAAAAGAAAGCGAGAACTTAGTTGTCAGCTGGTCATTACAAAAGATGCCCCTGAAACAACAGCAACAACAAAAAGCAATAGCGACAATAAAGACAACAAAAACAACAATAAAAGCGACACCAACCACAGTGGCAACAACAGCAACAGCAGCAGCAACAGAAAACAACAAGAGCAGCAACAACTGCAGCAGCAGCCACAGAAGCAACAACAACACACATGCAAAGACGTCACCGGAACCGGAGGTGGTAGCTCTCACCGGAACCGGAAAAGTCACTCAGGTTAGAAATGGTTAAGTTAAGGTATAAGGTTAGAGACGTTTATCAATACCAGCAGCAGACAATAGCAGCAACAAATACAGCAGCGACAGTAGCAGCAACAGTGCACAAGCGAAGACGTCACCGGAACCAGAAGTGGTAGCTCTCACCAGAACCAGAAATCTCCTCATCAGTCAACAGTGTGTTACATCTCATCTCAACGAAGTAACGCACAGCAAAGACGTCACCGGAACCGGATGTGGTAGCCCTCACCGGAAACGGAAATTTCAACTGTGTGCACCATCTCATTTTAATCCAGTCACGGTCCTTTAATTAGCATCACTAAGTTACGGATCAAGTTTTCAATCAGACCTCGGGAGGGTGATCCTTTTGACTCTCTCTCCGAAAAGACACCCTTCCTATGATCCTCTCACTGTAATTTCCCAACAGAAACAACAGCAACATAAATAGCAGCAGCAGCCACAGAAACAACAACAAAAGCAGCAGCAACATCTGCAGCAGCAGCAACAACAGCAAAACAACATTAAAATAACAGACAGCAGCGTACATGTCAAGACCCCACCGGAACCGGAAGTAGTAGCTCTGACCGGAACTGGAAAAATCACTCAGGTTAGAGATCTTAGAGATGGTTAAGTTCAGGTAGAAGGTTATAGATGTTGAAATAAGGGTATAACGCTCGAGATGGTTAAGTTAAGGAATAAGGTCAGAGATGGTTATGTTTAGGTATAAGGTTAGCAGCACCAACAACAACAACAGCAGCAATGACAACACCAGCGGCGACTATACCAGCAGCAACAATAGCAGCAAAAAAAAACAGCAGCAGCGCACAAGCGAAGATGTCACCGGAGCTGGAAGTGGTAGCTCTCACCAGAACAAGAAATATCCTCATCTCTATTGAGCCAACAGTGTGTACCATTTCATCTCAACGAAGCAACGCTCGAGATGGTTAAGTTAAGGAATAAGGTCAGAGATGGTTATGTTTAGGTACAAGGTTAGCAGCACCAACAACAACAACAGCAGCAATGACAACACCAGCGGCGACTATACCAGCAGCAACAATAGCAGCAAAAAAAAACAGCAGCAGCGCACAAGCGAAGATGTCACCGGAGCTGGAAGTGGTAGCTCTCACCAGAACAAGAAATATCCTCATCTCTATTGAGCCAACAGTGTGTACCATTTCATCTCAACGAAGCAACGCACAGCAAAGACGTCACCGGAAGCGGATGTGGAAGCCCTCACCGGAAACGGAAATTTAAACTGTGTGCACCATCTCATCTTAATCCAGGCACGGTCTTTTGATTAGCGTCCTTAATTTACAGGTGAAGTTTTCATTCACACCTAGGGAGGGAGATCCTTTTGGCGGCTCAACATAACCCACTTCTACTGGCCATGCATTTGGGCAATTGTGCGTAAATGGTGCGCCACGTGTCCTGCATGCCAGTTAGTCAACCCTCTGGCTACGCCAAGAATGCCGTTGAGGCCCCTCCTCCTAGTCCAGGTCCTGTCCGAAAGACTCGGTATGGACCTCATCGGGCAGTTGGACCACAGTGCCCACAGGTATCGTTTTGTCTTAGTCCTAGTGGATTAAGCAACCCGGTATCCCGAGTGGTGGCATTGCGCAGTATTATGGCCAAATGTGTGGCACAGGCACTGGTTCAGGTCATCTCCCGAGTGGGGATTCCGAAAGAAATTCTGATAGACCAGGGCACTACCTTTATGTTACATACACTTGGGAAACTTTATGAGTTACTGGCCGTCCGCTCAAAAAAGACCAGCGTTAACCATCCCCTGACTGATTGTCTGGTGGAGCACTTGAATAAAATGGTGAAAAACATGATTCCGAAGTTTGTTCACGACGATAGCTGTAATTGGGACAAGTAGTTGGACCCCCTGTTGTTTGAGGTGCGGGAGGTTCCCCAGGCCTCCACGGGATTTTCTCCATCTGAACTCCTCTTTGGCAGGAGACCCCGGGGGTTGCTAGACGTAATTAAAGAAA
This sequence comes from Zeus faber, assembly GCF_960531495.2. Taxonomy (NCBI): domain Eukaryota; kingdom Metazoa; phylum Chordata; class Actinopteri; order Zeiformes; family Zeidae; genus Zeus; species Zeus faber. The sequence continues at coordinate 24,486,863 of NC_137208.1, forward strand.
ACTGGGAGGAAGGTCCTAGCACCAGTAAGAACGAAATACAGTATGTCATGGTCCTGAGAGCAAAGTTACATACACTGATTCGACCATTATCACAGGAGAATTCGCTCTGGGCCTAGGAACATCAGCGCCTCTTATACAACCTTTTGAGATATGGTAAGGACCATTTCTCAAAAAGTGGGGAGAGTTAGAGAATTAAAGTAAACACACGCCATTTTTCTGCATTCTATTTCAAGTGCTCCTTTCAAACACCTGATGATGGGCTCTAATCGAGCTGACTCCCTATCATGGTTAAAATATTGTTTCACGCTCGCTCTCACCTCACCTTCCTAATTTCCCCTCCATACTTCTCTTGTAGTGGAAAAAACTGCATCTAACAATTAAACTAAAGAAGAGAAGTTCGAGAGAGTCGAGGTCTGAAGATATAAGACTTTATTATCACTTGCAAGAAGTGACAACAGAATCTGAGTTGGTTTGGCAAAGAACTCCCGAGCCCCTCATGGACTCCTCCTTTTAACCTCTTTCTGTTGGTCAAGAAAGTACATCTGTATACTCAATTAGCATCCCTTCCTTCCTCCTATACGGTCAATAGTGCAAAGAAGCCATTTGTCTGCATTCTTTGACATCAGTTACAACAACAAACCTCCCGACACTAGTCCAGGCCACATTTTATGAGGGGATGTTTGCATTCACACACCTTCCCATGTCACATGGCCCACAGTCAACAAAGCACTTATTCATGTCTTTGCTGACCCCTGTCTCACACACACTTACTTCATTCATATAGCATATGGGCAAGATAACGAATGTTCTTTCTTATTTAATGGTAGGATATAATGAACATATTTATTTTAAATGTACTAGTAAATTTCTCCCATATATCCCCCCTTTGGGACTTATTAAGTCCCAATGTCAATTACCATTATCTTTAATAACCCAAATTTACAAATGACTACTTGCCGGACTGCTAGATAAACGAACAGTATTCACATTTGATTACCTGTAAAAAACGTCTTGCTTTCTTATCATCACAGGAATTTCAACCTGTTTCAGGGTTTTCAACCTGAACCTTTTACTTAAGCAAGTTAAAAAAGGTTACCAAATGTGCGATACCCTATAAGTGTTTCAATCCTCTGAGTTGGTCCCCATAATGAATTATATAATCGAATATAAAAACATGCAATACAAATATTAAAAGTTAACATAAAAACCTTTAGCATACTTATATCAAATTGCATATTATTTCAAAACATCTTAACATGAGTACAAGTTAACTTAGTAAATCACTTAGCATAGTGAGTTCAGTTATAAATGTCATGTAAGCGGCAGCCTGTTATTTAAATAGAGTCTTGCATGTGTTGTTTCCTCTATAAATCGTGAAAAACATCTAAATCATTATCTCTCCACAACCCATAACCTAGATAAACATCATATAAGTACTTCAATGAATGCATAACACAAAATTTAACAGACTTTCAACATTCATTGTCGTGGATGATCAGGTGATCTTCATGTATTGGTGTGCTGTATGTTTGTGGGGGGTTTTGGGCATTATTGTAGTCGTTGCTTCAGCTTTCATCAGCCTCTTCATGTCCGGTTATTTGATGAGTTCAGTGTTCATCCTGCTTAACAAGGGTGTGACCCACATGGAGAGGTTACTAGCACAATCACATGTGAGCCTCCTCAAGGCCAGGTCAAACCTTGAATTTCTCCCCTTCCATGTCGTCATCATCCCCATATTCACTCTGGCTTTTATTCCCAACATATTCCCATTCTAATCCTTTCTCCTCACCTATGCCTTTGGACATAAGGAACATTTGCTTGTTTTGCCTAGATTCTATCATGGACCTTAGTATTGGAATACAACAACAAAAATCAATCCCATCATTGTGAATACAATCAAAAGAACTAATCCTATTTGAGCCAATATTGTTCCCCATTTTCCCATTTGTACCAGCTATTTCCTATTGCTTGATCATACAACCTGGTCTACAGTTATTACTTGAATTTTTCGTTTGAAGTGATCAGATGTATCTTGTTTAACAGATATATCCTGTTTTATGGCTCTTGTTGTTTTATTTGATCTTTTTGCAGGATGGACATCCTCTATTGCTGTCGCCTCTGTGCTTAAGACATTTTCTCTTGGAGCTATTGTGGTGATTGTCCCTTCCGTCTGAAAAATGGATACGGCATCATCTGTTGTTATCACACTACCCTTTACGGTGACGCTTGTTATATTAGTATTATTATTAATTATGTCCGAATCCATAGTTAATATTTTATTTGAGAGAATTCCAAACCTTGGCATGACCTCTCTGGTCAAAAATTTGATTACTGTAACCGCACTCTGATCTTTTGATGGGACTGCCTCCACCCATCTGCTAAATCTGTCAATGACTACAAGCATGTATCTTTTCCCATTTACTTTTTTGATCATGTCCACATAGTCTAAGACTAGATGTCTGAATGGTCCCTCTGGTGTTGGAATGTGTCCCAATGGGGTGGTGATTGTTTTTCTTACATTATTTTTCGCACATACTTCACATTCATTGAGCTGATTTTCAACCATTGTTTGCAAGTATGGTGACCAAAAACCTTGTTTTCTGATTCTCCTTACTACTTCCCCTCTTGCGTAATGGTCAAAACCATGTGCATTAGTGATAAGCAATCCTAACAACGCGGTCGGTGCCACTAACATCCCATCATGAGTTCTCCATAACCCAGTCGGAGTGCGCACCGCACCCCTCTTCAGCCACATGTTTTGCTCATAGACACCAGCCTTCTCTTGCATGCGGACAACATCATCTTCAGTAGGTGAAGCCACAGGCATAGTCAACACTGCCTGAATCAAAACACAACTGTTAGAGGCTCTCTTGGCCGCCTCATCTGCAGCACTGTTACCTTTTGTGATATAGTCATTTCCTTTCTTCTGTGCCTGACATTTGATTATCGCCACTTGCTTAGGTAGCAACAATGCCAACATCAGTTCCACAATCTGATCACAATGCATTATGGGGGACCCATCAGTCTTCTTAAAACCCCTCATTTTCCATACTGCTCCGAACAGATGACACACACCATGTGCATATGCAGAATCAGTATATATGTTCACAATTTTACCTGCCCCTTCCCGGCAGGCAGCTGAAAGAGCTTTCAGTTCAGCCACCTGTGCTGAACATGGTTGTTTACAATAAGAACTTTGAATGACAGCAAAAGTTCTATCCGGGTTTTGTCGTACTACTGCAAATCCTGCATGGTTACCCAAATGATCTCTGTAGCACGAACCATCTACAAACAATTCCTCCTCAGCCCCAATTAGTGGTGTTGACAACAAATCAGGCCTTAACTTGGTAAACGTCAGAGAATCAGTCACACAGTCGTGTGACGTCCCTTCAAAATCATGCGGAATTTTTTCTGCTGGGTTCACCGTTGAACACCTTCTGATGGTAACATCGGGGAACGTATGCAAGGTCAAATATTCCAACAACCTCGCGTTTGTCAACACAAATTTCCCCTGTTCAATCAGTTCAGTAACTTTATGATGTGTAAAAATAGTTACCGGATATCCCATCGTGATGGACGAAGCTTTGTCATAAGCATACTGTACCGCAGCTAATCCCTGATAACAGGGTGGGTAGCCTTGTGCTGCTGTATACAATTTTGAGCTATAATATGCTATGGGTTGATTTCGCCTCCCACTGCAGGATTCTTGCATTAGTATTGCTGATGCGTACCGATGACTCCTATTTGCTACGTACAATAGGAATGGTTTTGTATAGTCTGGAGTTGCCAATACACTTGCTCCCTGAAGTTCTCGTTTGATGCTTTCAAACGCTGCCAATGCATCTGCATCCCACATAAGTTTAGCTTGAAGGTTAGTTGTTCCTACGTTCTTCATTATTGCTCTTAATGGTGCAGTTTTAAGGGCATAGTCCTCTATCCAATCTGAACTAAACCCTGTCATCCCCAGAAATGTCATCATTTGTCGTACCGTGTCTGGTTTAGGTGCTTTGCTAATCCCCTCGAGCTGATTGGGTGCTATGGCTTTAGTTTGGTGTGCTATCAGCCTCCCCAAGTATTCAACATCTGTCTGGCAGTATTGTAATTTTTTCCTGGACACCTTGTGCCCCCCTATTGCCAATCGTGTTAATACAGCCATGGAGTCCTCATGACACTGTTCCAATGTAGGAGAACAGATCAGGAGATCGTCCACATACTGTATCAGTGTACCATGTAGTACCAGTTCATTCAAATCACTTTTCAACACCTGATTAAACAAATTTGGAGAATGTTTAAACCCCTGTGGCATTCTTGTATAAGTGTATTGTTTACCTTTATACGTAAATGCGAACAAATGTCTGCTGTCTTCTGCAAGAGGTACACTGAAAAATGCACCACATAAATCAATCACTGTGAAGTACTTGGCATCAGGAGGAACGTTGGTCAGCATCGTGTGTGGATTTGGAACTTCAGCCTGCATGTCCTCAACAACGTCATTGACAGCTCGCAAATAATGCACCAACCGCCATTTTTGTTTATCTGCTTTTAGCACAGGAAGCAAAGGAGTGTTACAATTACTTTTTGTCATATTCTCGCTGTCCCCTATACTGGTTCTGTGTGTTTCCACCCCTCGGATTCCCACTATTTTGCGTATAAACATTAACCACAGGTGGGGTGAGTGACCCTTGGCTCTGAGGCTGTCGTGCCGGGGGGGGTAGTGTCTGTTGAAGAGGTTGGATCGGTGGCGGGGCCTGTTGGACGTTTTGCATTGTTGCAACATCTGGTTTCACAACAACCGCCTGCTTTTTCTTTTCTTTCTTCGTGAGTTCTTCTAGCTGAAACTGAGTCAACTTTCTCTGCACCTCTTTGCTTTGTTCTTGAATCTTCTGTTCGTTTTGTCGATATCTCTCCACTGCGTGGACCAGATGATCGCTGAACTCTTTATGGGGCATTGATGAGGTCAGTCCCACCACATCTCCTAGCGTGCTTTTGACCGGGCCAGGCAATGCTTCTACTATGGCATTTCTGAACAGCTTCGAGATCAATCCATCATTTTCTGGATCTTTCTCCGTCTCCAATTGCCACCTCCTAACTTGGTTCTGCAGGAATGTTGCAGGGTTCTCTGTGTCGCCTATTGTGTGACCCCTCAGGATCTTGTGGTCAATACAGACTGGGTACTCGCATCTGAGTGCTGTCCAAGTTCTTTGTCTATAAGCGTCAAATGTGGTTCCATCAGAGGCCTCGTCCAACAGTTGCCTCAAACCCCCGTTTGTTAGTATGCTCTTCATCTTCTCTATCCCCAACACTCTGGCCAACAAAGCTTTCAGATCACCCACCGCCATTATATTCCCTATGGTGTTTTCCTCAAACATCCCTGTCCACTTTGCAGCCCCTTTGTTAATATTAGGTAACTTTTTTACCAATCCTTGTAAATCTTGGGACCCCATGGGATATATTGGGCTTGTTGTCCTTTTACCAGGATAGGATATATTCCTGAATAACTCTTAGCTGCTCTTTTCTTCCTTTGTGATCTCCTAAGTTCCTCTTGCAAGTCGAACACTAGGGGAACTTGCGCTGATATACTGCTGCTGGGCTCGGCCCCCTCCCTTTCTTTCCCTGGTGTCCCACTGAAGCTCTCTCCCTCATCGCTACGCTCCGCTGTCATCTCCATCTGGCTATCTTTTATCCTTCTTCCTCTATTAACCCCCTCGTCTCCAACACTATCACTTCCGCTATCACTACTCCACTCGTTTGCTGTCCTTCTAAGGCCTTTATAACAGTCCATCTGTAAGGGTGGTCCTCTCCCTCTCTGTGTTCTACAAGCCTTATCCCTCTCTTTGTCCAGCTTAACCTCCCCTTTAACCTCCACCGTACCGTTTATCATTGGGTACTGTCCTGTGTTATATGGAGGTGGCTGAACCTTTTCAACTTCCTCAACTCCACTCAACATTTCCCTAGCTGTTCTTTCTCTCTTGAAAGGCGGTATCCCAGATTTACCAACACATAACAAAGCTCCTAACTAACACAAAACAACACAAAATAACTCTTTCGACCAACTGGGCCCTCTCGTCAGAGGGAGTACCCCAGATTTTTTAACTTCAAAACAAACTTAAAATAATAAAGCCTCTGAGCACTGTCCCTATGCTTTTGATGGACTTTCTATATGATTACCCGCAGACAAAATTAAAGAGAGATCTATACAGGCCGTCTCTACCCTGCTTACCAAAAATAGATCTTATACAGGACGTCGCTAACCTGCTTACCAGAAATAAAAGAGATCTATACAGGCCGTCTCTACCCTGTTTACCAAAAATAGATCTTATACAGGACGTCGCTAACCTGCTTACCAGAAATAAAAGAGATCTATACAGGCCGTCTCTACCCTGCTTACCAAAAATAGATCTTATACAGGACGTCGCTAACCTGCTTACCAGAAATAAAAGAGATCTATACAGGCCGTCTCTACCCTGCTTACCAAAAATAGATCTTATACAGGACGTCGCTAACCTGCTTACCAGAAATAAAAGAGATCTATACAGGCCGTCTCTACCCTGCTTACCAAAAATAGATCTTATACAGGACGTCACTAACCTGCTTACCAGAAATAAAAGAGATCTATACAGGCCGTCTCTACCCTGCTTACCAAAAATAGATCTTATACAGGACGTCACTAACCTGCTTACCAGAAATAAAAGAGATCTATACAGGCCGTCTCTACCCTGCTTACCAAAAATAGATCTTATACAGGACGTCACTAACCAGCTTACCAGAAATAAAAGAGATCTATACAGGCCGTCTCTACCCTGCTTACCAAAAATAGATCTTATACAGGACCGTTTCCACACTCTGCTACAATGTGTATAATTCACAGAGCGTTGTGTGTGCATGCATGCGTCAACTTCATTCCAAGCCACTCTCTTTCTCTCTCCTCCTTCTTTACATATATGCTTTTGGTTCTTTTTGGAGAGACACAATACCTACCACCGGGCGTGAGAATCGGGCAGACAATGATCACACAAATTTACAAAACTAATAGGTAAGAACAATGCTTACCTTTTCAAGTTGGGTGGCCACCCGTTTTTGTGTGACCCTTGCCGGTCCCCGACCCACTGCCCAGCAGCCGGCGGGTCCCTGTTCTTCAATCCTGCCGACAACGCCAAATATGTAGTGGAAAAAACTGCATCTAACAATTAAACTGAAGAAGAGAAGTTCGAGAGAGTCGAGGTCTGAAGATATAAGACTTCATTATAACTTGCAAGAAGTGACAACAGAATCTGAGTTGGTTTGGCAAAGAACTCCCGAGCCCCTCATGGACTCCTCCTTTTAACCTCTTTCTGTTGGTCAAGAAAGTACATCTGTATACTCAATTAGGATCCCTTCCTTCCTCCTATACGGTCAATAGTGCAAAGAAGCCATTTGTCTGCATTCTTTGACATCAGTTACAACAACAAACCTCCCGACACTAGTCCAGGCCACATTTTATGAGGGGATGTTTGCATTCACACACCTTCCCATGTCACATGGCCCACAGTCAACAAAGCACTTATTCATGTCTTTGCTGACCCCTGTCTCACACACACTTACTTCATTCATATAGCATATGGGCAAGATAACGAATGTTCTTTCTTATTTAATGGTAGAATATAATGAACATATTTCTTTTAAATGTACTAGTAAATTTCTCCCATACTCTCAACATCTCACCTCCCTAGTCCCTCTCTCCTAACTTCTCCTATCACTCTCACTCTATAATGTCTTTCACTTTATGTATGTCTATCCGGCAATGTTCTGTGTTTATCTTTGTCTACTTGTCATTTGTTTGTGTAGTTATGTATCCCTACAAACTTCCTACAATACTATGGCAGTGAAAAGGAATATAAAGGAGGAAACCTCAGACTTATCTATGGGAAAGCATGGGAACGGTAGTATAGCTATTGCCCCTAAATAGCTTCAGTGACACCCATTAAGTTGTTAATTGGAATGTGAGAGGCTTGGGCTCACCTGCTAAACGTAGCAAAATCCTAACTTACCTCACCAAGATGAACCCCAGCTTCTGTCTACAGCAAGAAACCCACTTCACTCTATCTGAGCACCTCAAACTCAAAGCTAAATGGGTTAATCAGATGTTTTCCGCATCATACAACTCGAAAAAAAGAGGTGTATCGATATTGATCAATAAAAGTATTCCATATCAAAATCAAACCACAATATCAGACCCAGAAGGGCGCTTCATAATGATTAATGGGATTTTAGGTAACATCAAATTAACTATAGCTAATATTTATGGCCCCAATGAGGATGACCCAAATTTCTTTCAAAATATATTTTCAAAACTTTTACAATTCTCTGAATCAATTATCATATTGGGAGGAGACTTCAACACAGTACTGGATCCAAATTTAGACTGTTCTCAAACCAGAAATATTCCCAAATCCTGGCGTTCGTCTGACACTTTAAAACAATATATGAGTGATCTTGCTCTTGGGGATTGTTGGCGATCAAATAACCCACATTCTAGAGAATACACATATTATTTGCCACCCCACCAAAGAGAACCAGACGCTGGCTCGGGTCTCGGCCCCATGGTCGGCGGGTCGGCGCGTTGCTGGGGTTGCCCACCCCACGGGCGGGGTGGCTGGGCCTGTGTGTCCTTCTGTGTCCATGGGGGGGAGGGGGGTGGCCCGTCGTGCCGGGGCTGGTTAGGCGTTCCGTCTGGTCCTGTCAACCTGAGTCCTGAACCTGACTGGATGTGCTAGGCGCGGGGCTCACCATGTGGCCTCCTTCGTGGGGGGCGGTCTCCTGTCATCACACCGGGCTGCCGAGGTACCTGCCCTCTGATGCTCTCGGTGCGCGGGGCGCTCGTCGCTGCGAGGTCGGGCTGAGGGTGGGGGTACCATCTGCCGCCCTCTGTTCTGTAGTCCGCATGCTCGGTGGCTGGGGGTCCCTTGGCTGATCCCTGTAGGTGGCTGCCACTAGGTACGGGAGGTGGGTGCACTGGGTCGTGGTTGGGTCCGGGGGGAGGGGGTCTGCGTGGTTGCTCCCCGGCCATCTGCGCCCCTGGATCGATCCGGTCACGACTCGCCTATCTCTCCCAGTGCCAAAACTCATACTCAGCACATACACCACACAATAGACCGAGGGCTTGAGGGATGGGCGGGATGCAGGCTATGTGGGTGGGGAAGCGATGGGCAGCTGCCATCTTGCCTGTCACGCTCCTGCCCAAGCGTGCTTCTCGTCCATCCCAAAATTGTAATCCCACTCACATTAGCTTCGAACACATACACTGGCACACCAATCCTACTCCGCAAAACACTCCATCGGACCAGTGTCTGCGGGACAGGAGGGGTGGGAGTGATTCGGGTTCGACTTGCCTGAAAGACTCGCACTCCCAACCCAGCAATTTTAACTGCAATCACCAACAGCACACATTGAGCACCACATTGTGCCTGCACCCGGGGGTTGGTTGTATGTGTGCGCCCCTGGGGTTCGGGGTCTCCTCGTGTTCCCTGGCACTGGGTCATGCTCCTCGGGGCTGGGCGTGGGGGTTGCTCCACGGCCATCTAGCTTCTCTGCTGGCCCAGGGGTCTTCTATGGCCGCCGGGCAGGTACCCGGGGATTTCCTGCAGCCCAGGGGTGTCCATGGGGCTGTGGAGTTCCGGGGGGCTTCGAGGCTTGGAGGCACTGCGACATAATACCGACCTTCTACACGAGTACCAATGGGGATAAGTCATGTACACTCACTGGTGGACATCTTACACACACACACACACACACACACACACACACACACACACACACACCTGCTTCAAGTGCACCCCAGCACCCTCCTGGTTGCATTCCTCTCCTTTCCTCCCTCATTTGCTGCCATAATTATGACAAGCAGAGGCCACGTGACCAGTTGTAGTTCCAGTTTTCCTGGACCTAATTCACTGTTTTTCAATACATGTTGTCATCCAGTGTTCATCTTTTTGTGTAAAGGTTGTTTGTTTCTATGTTTATTTGTCTCACCATCGTGATTCTCGCCCTCTTGGAGTAGTGATCAGTTGTTTATAGACCCAAACAGTATAAATAGTTCTCCAAAGAGGGGGGTTGGTGGTGGCTCTCCATAACCAAAAACTGTGCTCTTGTCATTCTACAAGACAGAGTTATTGCAGCAGTTCTTGATGATTTACGAATTAATAAAGAGTTGCATTGCAGGTTGAGAACTTGAACTCCTCTTGCAGACTATCTCTGTCCTGAATGCAATGGCATACAAATACTCTGTGTTGTAGGCCCAGCCTGCTGACAGCACAGGTAAAAAAAAATAATAATAAATAGAAATTTAAAAAAAAAAAAAAAAATATTGTTTGGTGATAATTGACAGGTTTTTCTTCATGAAATCCTGGTGAAGGTAAGCTAGACTGAGTTTCATTCCTGCCATTAGTGATGATGGGAATGCAAGGACGATCACATGGTGTGACCAGACTGTCCTCGCATGAAGTGCTGACCGGGAGACCAATGCAGTTAGGTCTGTCTTCTGTCGACAAAAGCCGTACACAATTACATCACGAAAACCAGTTGTGTTCAAATTGTCCAGTTAGTATTTATCGCTTTTAAATTTTACTTAATTAATGGATTGCATGGACAGGATTATGTTCAGACAACATTCAAGAAATTAATTCTCTGAAAATTTGAAAACCCTGCTTGAGCTTAATCGATATTCGATAGACATTTTCCCCTACATATTAGACCTTGTGATAATATAATTCTGCTGTTACCCTAGGGTGCACACATTTACTTTAGGTTGTGAGACTGTGGTCGGCTATTCAACATAACTGTTTGGGAATCACAAAAATGTTTCCACCCACGCCACTTTTACAATCGTGGATCTAGACCAAATGATGTTGTCAATGTGTCTCTCTCGTCCCACTCGAAGGACCACTACACGACCAGGTGACTTGTCAGGAAAAGCGGGAATTCTGCCAGTCGGTCCTGGGACCGTTCCAGATCCTCCTCATCAACTGCTCACAGTAGATCTTACACTTTTTGTGGATGGCTCCTGCTTCAGAGATTTGACCAATAATAATCGCAGATGGCTACAACTGGCCCACCAGCTGGGATCCCAACAACAGTGCCGAGCCACGCGATCCCAACACCAACCACCTCCGCCACGCCAACTCCAGACTGAGACCGCCCCACTCCCTCGACCCTCAACACCACGCCCTACCGCTCTGAGGACACCACTGCATCCCACGCATGGCCAACTCGTCTCACCTCTACAGCTCCAGTCCATGTGGACTCCTCCAGGACTATCATCGACCAGGACAATTTCATGCGAAACCTCAGTCGCAGCCCCACTACACCAGACTCCTCTGACACATCATCCAGCTCCTCGTCGGATGCAGCCACTCCAAACAACTCCCCACAGGAGAGCCCAAAAACCACAGTGGACCCGTTCTGCAACAGTGGCAGCTATGTCTTTGTTTGTTTTCCGATCCCTTCTGGCAAGGGTCCCACAAGCTACAGCTATCCTTTTATGTGAAATACGCATCAGGGAACAACGGTGGCTCCAGGCGCTAACGGCTCAAGAGGCTCGCCTTTAAAAAAAAAAAAAGGCTAAGGCTTGCCTCGATCAACTGGCATTATTCAAAGATCAAGTGGCCATACTCAATACCTCCAATGACAATCTGCCCCAGCAGGTGGCCACAATCAATCAACAACTGCAACGTATGAACTTCTCTGCCAAAAGGATTCCACTGTAACGGGTGTGGTTAGGACTCAATTGCAGCACAAAGACAGGCAGGGATATTTGGGAATGTCTTTTATTTGTAGAGGGGACGGAAGACAGGCAGGGAGCAGGCAGGATACGTCGTCGGGGACCCCGTCCATCTCCACGCCTTCCGCTAAATGGGTCACGTGATCCTCATCGGAGTAGTTGGAGACCCCGTCCATCTCCTCGTCCTCCGCTAAATGGGCCACGTCCTCGTCGGAGGAGGGACCCCCAGGGTCGACATCCTGAAACATCGCTGGAGCACGCAGAACATCGCTGGAGCACGCAGACAAGAGAGGTGGTGGGGTCTGTGGTCGGGAGAGTTGACCCGGTCTGGAGGGCTGGTCAGGATGGCGCTGATGGAACCTCCTGATGAGGGTGTGGTCCAGAATGTGCCTCGCAGGGACCCAGGACCTCTCCTCTGAGCCGTAACCCTCCCAATCCACCAGGTACTGCAGGCCTCTCCTACGCCGGCGGGAACGTAGGAGACGGCGGACAGAGAAGGCAGGACCTCCGTCAATGAAGCGCGGAGGAGGCAGGGGGCGCCAAGGGGACCAGAACACTCTCCCGGACTGGCTTGACCTTGGACACGTGGAAGGTGGGATGGACGCGCATGGACCTGGGGAGCTTGAGCCGCACTGCCACCGGGTTGACCACCTTCTCGATCTTGAATGGGCCGATGAACCGAGGAGCCAGCTGCTTAGAGTCCACCTTCAGGGGGAGGTCCCGGGTGGAGAGCCAGACCTTCTGGCCCGGCTACTCTGGGGCCTGGGAGCGGCGACGGTTGGCCGCAGAGGCGTTGCGGCCAGCGGCTCGGAGGAGGGCCCCGGACCCGGGTCAGGACGGGCAGGAGGCCTCCCTCTCAAGGGCTGGGAACAGAGGCGGTTGGAAGCCATAGGTGCACTGGAAGGGGGAGAGGCCTGTGGCCGAACTGGACGCTAGACGGTAGCAGACCGGTAACGAAGTCCATGGAGATGTGAGACCAGGGGCGATGAGGAACCGCTAGTGGGTGTAGGAGACCAGCAGGAGCAAGAAGAGAGGGTTTGTGCTGGCTACAGGTGGGGCAGGCATTGACAAACCCTCGGACGTCCTCACCCAGGGAGGGCCACCAGAAGCAACGCTGGACGACCTCCTTCGTCCGCTGGATCCCCAGGTGGCAGGTGAGTCGGGAGTTGTTGGCCCACTGGAGAACCTTGGACCGGAGGTCAGGCAGGACGAACAGACGGTTGGGCGGACATGCGCTGGGTCCAGATTGGTCCTGGGCGGCGGCTCTGACCTTCTCTTCCACCTCCCAAGTGAGTGTGGCAACTAGACGGGAGGACGGTAGAATGGTGTCAGGGTCAGTAGCGTCTTCCTCCTCCTCCTGGAACTGCCGGGACAGGGCATCAGGTTTGATATTGTGTGACCCCGGCCGATAAGAGAGGGAGAAATTGAACCTTGTTAGGAAGAGCGCCCAACGGGCCTGACGGGAGTTCAGTCTCCTGGCGGACTGGATATACTCCAGGTTCTTGTGGTCGGTCCAAACCAGGAACGGCAGCTGGGTTCCCTCTAGCCAGTGTCGCCACTCCTCCAGGGCCAATTTGACGGCGAGAAGCTCCCTATTACCGATGACGTAGTTCCTCTCAGCCGGGGTTAAACACCTGGAGAAGAAGGCGCAGGGATGAAGCTTCTGGTCGGAGGTGGTTCTCTGGGACAGAACAGCTCCGACTCCCACGTCGGAGGCGTCCACTTCAACCACGAACTGCTGTTCGGGGGTTGCCGTTCGGGGGTTGTCAGGCAATACCAGAATGGGGGCTGAAGTGAACCGTGCCTTCAGGGCCAGGAAGGCGTCGTTGGCGGCGGCGAACCACCGAAACGGCACATTGGAGGAAGTTAGGGCTGTGAGGGGGGCAGCCACCGTGCTGTAGCCTCGGATGAATCTCCGATAGAAGTTGGCAAAACCGAGGAAGCGCTGGAGTTGTTTGCGGGTGTCCGGGGCGGGCCAGGTGGTGACGGCGGAGACCTTAGTGGAGTCCATCTGGATGGTCCCCCTCCCTACGACGTACCCCAGGAAGGAGACAGACGGGACGTGAAACTCACACTTCTCAGCCTTCACAAAGAGTGAGTTCTCCAGGAGGCGCTGCAGGACGGTCTGGACGTGGTGGACGTGCTCAGCTTGGGATCGGGAGAAGATCAGGATGTTGTAGAGGTACACAAAGACGAATTTGTTGAGCATGTCCCTGAGCACGTCATTGACCAGGGCCTGGAAGACAGCGGGGGCGTTGGTGAGACCAAAGGGCATCACCAGATATTCGTAGTGACCGGAGGGAGTGTTGAACGCCGTCTTCCATTCGTCCCCCTCTCAAACCCGGACCAGATGGTAGGCGTTGCGTAGGTCGAGCTTGGTGAACACCGTGGCCCCCTCCAGGAGTTCGAAGGCTGATGAGATGAGGGGCAGGGGATAGCGGTTCTTGACCGTAATGTCGTTGAGACCGCGATAGTCAATACAGGGGCGAAGCGACTTGTCCTTCTTCTCCACGAAGAAGAAGCCCGCCCCCGCCGGGGATGAGTAGGGACGGATGATGCCCGCCGCCAGGGCATCGTTAATATAGGTGTCCATGGCCTCTCTCTCCGGGGCGGAAAGGGAGTACGGGCGGCCTCTGGGGGGGGTGGAGCCGGGCTGGAGATCGATGGCAATATCGTTCGGCCTGTGCGGGGGAAGGGATGTCGCCTTGGCCTTGCTGAAGACCTCCCTGAAGTCGAGGTACTCGGCGGGGACCCCCAACATGTCGGGTGCGGAGCTGGAGCTGTTGGGTGGCTGAGGTGCGGCGGCTTGCTTCAGGCAGACCTGATGGCAAGCAGGACTCCATCCCAGAATAGCCCCTGTGGTCCAGTCGAGGAGTGGGTTGTGATGCCGGAGCCAGGGGAACCCCAGGAGGAGAGGGTGACGAGGTGAGTGCAGGATGCAGAACTGTATCGTCTCGTGGTGGTTGCCTGACAGGAGCATGCGGATGGGCACTGTCTGATGGGTGACTGTCCCCAGGAGGCGGCCATCCAGGGCAGTGGCAGGTACCGGAGAAGACAGAAGATCTCGACCAACCCAGCTGCCGTGCTAGGTTATCGTCGATGATGTTAACATCGGAACCAGAGTCAATAATTATGGCGAGGGAATGTGAGCCTTGGGGCAGGAGCAGCCGAGCCTGGCAGAGGGGGCGTAGGTTGCAGGGGGATTTGGAGGTGTGGCTCACCAGGACCTCCTCCCTCACTGGCGAGCCCGGCCCTTTTACCGGACACCCGGAAATGTAGTGTCCAGCTAGACTGCAGTAGAGGCAAAGGTTCCCCACCCGGCGTCTCTCCTTCTCTTCTGGGGTGAGGCTGGACCGGCCAACCCGCATGGGAGAGGCCTCACTCCTGAGTTGACGGGCCGGAAGAGCTGATGGCCCGGAGGAACCTGGAAGACGGGTTGCTGGGCGGCGCTCCGCTTACCTCTGACGCCTCTCTCGCTGGCGGGCCTGGATGTGTCGGTCGATACGGGAAGCAAGCTCAATGATGCCATCGAGAGAGGTGGGCAGGTCGTGGGAAACTAGCTCATCCTTGACTGAGACCCAGGAGACCACCAGCAGCATCGGGACCTCGTGATGTCGCCCCGAACACCTTACGGAGCTCGGCGGCGAAGGCGTGGAAGGAGGAGCAGGCTGGTGTGCGTCGTTCCCACTCGGCCGTTCCCCATAGCCGAGCGCGGCCCGTCAGGTGATTTACGGTGAACGCCACCATGGCTTCCTCAGAGGAGAAGGTGTGGGGCTGCAGAGGGAAGAGGATGGAACAGTTCGTAATGAACGGACTACAGCCGTCTGCGTCTCCGGCGTAGCGTTCTGGAACCCCCACCCGGGGCTCCAGGGAGTACCCAGGCTGGGCCGGTGCAGGTGGGTCCAGGGAAGCAGGCGGCGGGATGAACTGACCAAGAGCGATGGCGAGCTGCTGGACCTGGGCAGCTAGCGTGGCGAGCCCTTGCTCCTGGCTAGCCGCTGCTAGCCGAACGTCCGCTGAGGTGGAGGCTCGGACAGCCTCCTGGTGTTGGAGCTGTGACTCCACCCTTCCCAGGCTTGCCAGCAACTCGGGGTTGTGTGCTGGGTCCATTGTTGGCCAGATTGTACTGTAACGGGTGTGGTTAGGACCCAATTGCAGCACAAAGACAGGCAGGGATATTTGGTAATGTCTTTTATTTGTAGAGCAGACGGAAGACAGGCAGGGAGCAGGCAGGATACATCGTCGGGGACAGGCAGGTTCGATAACGAGGTGTGCAGACAGAAGACAGGCGGAGTGGTAGGCAGGATACGTGGTCGGAGCGAGGCAGAGTCGGTAGCGGGGAATCAGTCCGGAGAACGCTGGAGAGTCTGGTGCAAGCATCAAGGACAATCTGGCAATCTGGCAGACTGGTGAGAGAGGCATAAATAGGGGTTAGATTGCAGATCTGGAACAGCTGTGTGCGCAGGTGAAAAGAGTTGGACTAATGGGACAGGTAAGGAGAGGGAGGGGAAAGTAGAAGAAGGCGGAGATCATGACAACCACAGGTGTATGGTTTCTTATGTACCTGTTATATTAAGGTTATTGTTGTGTGAAGGTTTATATTTGGTAATCTTTTTCTGTTTCAGACACAGAAAAGATGCTTCTGCCTATTTTATCCATCACAAATAGATTCAAGATTCAAGATTCAAGAGGTTTATTTGTTACATACATATACATACGTTCATACATATATGCAGTGAAATGTCTTTCTAATGTTTATGCATAGCAAAGACCAGACCCATATTGCACACATCATTCACTGATAATCTGACATAACTAACACCACCAATATCCTTGTTGTATCCGTGCACTCACTACAGTTATTGTGTTGTGCATTTTGTTTTGTATACTCACTACAGTTGATTTATTATGCATTTGCTCACAGGTACATCTATGTGCTGCTTGTTTGCCTACAATCCAGCATGCTCATTGTTACCATCTATAAGCCATATGTTATCCAGCATCCTCACTATTATCATTTATAGTCATATGTTATCCAGCATAAGAAATGTTACCACTTAAAGTCTATAATTTATCCTCATTATTATGTTAGAATGTGACTTTAGAAGTCTCAAAGGGGAGAATAGTGTGGTTAAATAGTAACTCCACATAAAAGTAACCTATTACATGATATAACACATGAAAATAACCTATTACATGTTATACTCAACCACCAATACTCAAGATATATGTATAAAAAAAACCTCTTAAAAATGTATGCAATGAAACCAAAATTAAGAGAAATACTCCAATATTAAAGAGAAAGTCCCCCACAAAATGTATCAAACAAAACTTTTAAAAATGTACATTGTAAAACTATAAGAGGGAGCCAAGTATTCCATATTAACAGTGAAAATTGTAGAGGAAAGTTCAAGGTCATGTATGAAGGAAGAGGAAGTCTGCCCAAATATGGGAAAACACCCTTTCCAAGAAAGTGGACAGTGTTCAACAACAAAGGCTGCGAATGGCTATCTGAAAAATCACCTCAGCATGCGTGATGGCAGAACTACAAGCTGTGATAGGCTCAAACCCGCCAAGAATGTGATTGGCTATTCACCTACCCAAAAAAAAAAAAAACGAGACAAGATTGAAGGCGATGAAAAAGGCAGAACTTGGAACATGATAAGGGTGTTCCTCAACTTAAAAAAGGGAACAAAGGACTTGGTTGAACAGTCGGTTTTGCGAAGCCTACTCAGATTTTATTGGTGTATTTGTACCTCTTTTTAATTTTTTATTTTTTTAATTTTTTTGTATTTGTTCCTCCGATGTGAAATAAACAAATTTGCATCAGATTCTGTTCGGTTCCATTGTTTTTTCTGCCAAGTTTTTGAAGCCAGAATAAGATAGAAACATCATTGAGAGATCCAGGCTGGCCCACTCTTCTGTCATTGACTCTCTTTTAACCACAACACCGCCGTGGCAGGTTGAGCAAAGAACGGGTCCACTATGGTTTGTTGACCCTCCTGTGGGGAGTTGTTTGGAATGACTGCGTCCGACGAGGAGCTGGATGATGTGTCAGAGGAATCTGGTGTAGTTGGGCTGTGACTGAGGGGTCGTATCCAATCCTCCTGGTCGATGATGGTGTGTAAGGAGTCCACGTGGACCAGAGTTGCAAAGGTGAATGAGTCAGCCATGCGTGGGATGCAGTAGTGTCCTCGGAGCGGTAAGGTGTCGTGTTGAGTGTCAAGGTGGTGGAGTGGTCTTGGTCTGGAGCTGGCGTGGCGGAGGTGATTGGTGTTGGGAGCGCGTGGCTTGGGGCTGCTGTTGGGATCAGGCAGTGGACCTGAAAAGGTGGAGCACTTTGGGCCATGGGTTGTAGGCCTACGGGGAATGGGGCCTGCTTGGGTGTGAACTCCCTTGAGGGGAAACCTTGGTGGTTAAGGGGCCATTGATTAACTGTGGGAAAACTCTGGATCTGGGGCCACTGGTTTTCCAGATGGACATGCCGGGGAAGCATTTGTGGGGAAGGTAAGGCCACGGTAAGGCCTAGCCCTGTGTCATGAAAGGTTGATAGGGGGTACTATCAAAAGGTCTGAATGAGAAGGTGTCAACGGGCATGGGTTGAGCGTATGAGGCAGGGTTAGCATTGTGGTTCGCAGGGGTGGGCATAGTAGGGACCGATATGTATGGGGCGGGATGGTGATCATAGGTGTCATTCCAGTCATAGCCGGCTGCCATGATTATCTATTGAAACAATAGCAGAGTTAGTGGAATCATGACTATACAATCTGCAACTGTACCTCCATAGACATGTAAAGGCGTCCACTTTATAGGAGTTCAGTTGATTGTTAGTGGGAACATTGTATAAGTGGCAGGGGTCTGACTGATCTGTGTGTTCAAGCGTCTGGGTGTTAGTGGGGTGGCTGTACAGGTGGTTGATGTCTGTATGTGTTCCGTACTTGTTTTCTTCTATGTGCATGGGGAACTGGCCTGTTATAGCTTTCATCGTTTTCTTAACCATAACACTAATCAGTGGGATTACACAAAGAAGTTATAAAGAAGTTATCATTACTACTAACAGAATTAAACCAATAACAATCCCTACGCCTTTGAGAATCTTGGGCCACGATAGGTTTTATAAAAATGTCCAGATAGCAGCGGCCTGTGTGTTCCAAATGGAATGTTGAACATGTTCTTACCTCAGTTGTTATAATTTCCTCGATGCTTCAGTGAGATTACCTCCTTCACCTGCGTGCATGGGAATGACCGTGCAACACTCGTCTCCCACGATATCACACACCCCCTTATCTTCAGCAAGTAAGGTTTCTATAACAAATCTATTCTGCAGGGTCATAAGGGACACAGTTGTGCTCTCACTATCTCTAAAGCCTGTATAGTGTGGTTTATATTGCGCTGTTGATTATACCATAAGTGATTAACCCAACCCCTGCTGTTGCAAGCTAGATACTGAGCATTGACCGCCTGTGTGTACATGGGAATTGACAAATTGCAATCCTCGCCTATTACCCAATGGTCATTGGGTATGCCATAAGGCTCTTGGTTAAATCTTTTGCGCCTTGTATTTTTTTGCTCCGGTGGAGGGGCTACTATTGTTAATTGTCCTGTTAACATAACTGGGGCACAAATTCCCATCCAGTTGGGCTGGAGCTGGGACACAACTTGTTGGTTTTCCTCAGACAGCCAGAACATGTCTCCGAGGGGGAGAGTTCCATTAGAGAAATCAGGCAGTCTGAGAGTCTGGCTCATTGCTGTCCTATTTTTCTTGTATACAACATGGCCCCAATTTGGTGCTAGCTGCTGACATTTAATCTGTGCCGTTTCTGTGGTAGTGCACAATTTGATATGGGCTGTGGTGAAGTTATCTGGAACCAGGTTTAATTTTTACATTGCACTAAACTTACTGTGTCATTAAGGGCTGGGGTTGCGTGCGACTACTTTACTTAGCTCGTGTCGCCTTAATCTACAAAATAGAAAGACCACATGATGGGATTCTTATTACCGGCGGTGTCAAAAGGTCAGCCCCTGTCAACTTTTTTTTTTGGTTGTTACCCCTCCTGCCATGTGCATGGCACACTTGGCATACAGTAGCACTTATCTATGTTTGGGCAGTATCCTATTTACCTACTGGAGTTGGCCTGACTTGAGGAAGTTTTCTAGTGTTGTAGCAGACCATGCAGGTCTCATGACTTACTTGTTTAGCTGAAAACTCCAGCTATAGAACATATTGGACCTCCACTGGGACGTTCTTTGTTTACCTAGTCCTACCTACCTGACGCTTTGTCCGTGTGCCCATTTTTCCCCTATATCGTGTGTGGTGGGGGTTATCAGTCTGTGGCCCTTCTGCATTACTCCTACCGCTAAAGTTCTGTCGGCTGGCTGTACCTTTGTTCTTTTACCGATAATGGAAAACCAATGTAAGTGTCAGCATTATTATGGCTGCTGCTAGTGTCAGACCTGGCCCAATAGATATGATTTATTTTGCCCTTGCCTGAAGATGGTGTGTAATGCCCTCATATTGTTGACCCTCCGTTCTCGGGACAGCCTGTTTGTTCACTCTGACATCCTGCTGGACTAATGGTCTTCCGAGCGGCTGTTTGTTGGTCTTCTGCCTATGGTGTCTCCGCTTTCATGCCCCATGGTTCTCCGCCTTGCAGCCAATCTCTTGGAACGTCTCTCTTCCTCCGGGGAGTTGTTACCTTCCCCATCGTTCTGGTGTTCCTGTCCCTGTAAGACGGTCACACCTGCCCCTTCCTGTTCCGCCTGTCCTTGTGGGGCGGTTTCACCTGCCCTTCTATTGCCAAGGCTGCCGCTCTACTCCTATGAGCCGCGAATGTTCTCTTTGGGTCGTCTACGCAGCGCCAGTGATTAAGGTGGAACCAGAATTTCTTACCTTCTACTTAAAAGGCAGTTCTGGTTGCTATATGGACTTTGAACAGTCCTTCATGCATAGGTTTGTTCCACTTACTTTTGAACACCTTAACGTACACCCCATCCCCTGGTTGTATTCGTTGTAGGTTCTCTGGGATGTCTTCTCTATCATCCCTAGCACCTTTTTCCTGTTGGAACAGAGCTTTATGTATTTGTGTTATATGTGGTAGCTTTGCAGCTCCCTTTCCAGTTGCTCAAGCGGATGTCCTTCATAAGGACTGAGGTAAGACACAGGCATGGGTCGACCCATAAGCATTTCTTGCCAGGTTTGGTGTGTAATTCTGCTAGTGCTTGATTGCATGGACAGTAGTGCTAGTGGCAAGGCCTGCATCCAATTTAAACTAAAATCTTCAATTATCTTGGCCAATTTAGCCAATTAGCATGCTCAACTGTACCTTTTGACTGAGGATGATACACGCATCCAAATCTTTGTTTGATTCTTAGCATTTTCAGATCTGTCCTAAACGTTCACAACAGCCACAAAATGTAGTCCATCATCTGTTGGGAATGCCAAATCATGGAAATACTTCCCTGCACAAAAACTACACCACCGATCTGGAGTCTGGCCCTGAGGTGGGCACTGCCTCTACCCACCTGCTGAAACGACAGACTATCACTTGGATGTATCTCATTCTACCTATGTTTCGGCATGTCCATGTAGTCTATCATTAAATGTCAAAACATGCCATCTGGTGGTGGAATGTGTGCTATGGGAGCCGAAAATGCTTTCCTGATGTTGTAATGTGCACACACTTCACATTCATATAATGCTCTGTCAACTGTGGCTGCTAAAAATGGTGACCACCATACCATTTTGAGGCGTCTTATAACCTTTCCTCTTGCGCAATGATCTCTATGCGCATTCCTAATGTCAATTTGTAGTAGTGATGTGGGTAGCACAAAAGAGCCATTGTTACTCCGCCACAAGCCTTTCTGGGGCCCGTCTAACGTTTTCGGAATCACCCCTCTTTTTATCCACACAGATTTTTCCAGAGGACTAACTCTGGTCTGGGCCTGTATGAGGGAAGGCAGAGTCATGATGGCCGCCAGGTCCTCAGCTACCCCTAGGGATCCCATTGAAGTGAGTGATTCTGCACATCTGGCTGCCTCATTGACAGCGTTTTTACCTTTAGCTATGATAGTGTCTGTTTTCTGGTGCGATGGGTGTGCCGCCAGTTCTGCAGAAACCTCTCTGTTTCCATATATTGCCATAAACATGACATACACTGTATGCATATGCTGGATCTGTGTATACGTTGAGGCGCCTGCCCGCCCCCAACTCGCATGCTGCTGTTAGCACCTTAATTTTCGGCAAGCTGGGCATAGAATGGCAGAGCTAATTTGGTTGTCTGGATATCTGTGAAGATTGCACCATCGTCATTTAACTGTATAAAGGCAGACCCTGAGTGGTTACCGGTTACTTCTCAGCAGGAACACCTCTGCGTCGTGGACACAGTTGTGCGGTGTGCCATCAACAGGCAACACCATATTGGTTCCTGGATTGATGGTATTACAGCGGTTAATGGTCAGTTCGGGGTCAGAAAGTATTACTTCGTAGCCTGTCCTTCTGGCCTCTCTTCACACAAATCGAGGACTTGTGAGCAGCGTGTGTAACTGGTGGGATATGTACAACATTACTATGTGGCCCATGGTTAATAATGAGGCCTTTTGGAATGCAAAAACTGCTGCTGCTGCCAGCCCATGATAGCAGGGAGGCAACCCTGGTTCCACGTTGTCTAATTTAGTGCTGTAGTACGCTAGTGGTTGTTTTCCTATCGGTGTGTCTTGCATCAGCACTGTGCCTCTGTAGCCTGCATGTTGTGCGACATATAGGTGAAACGGTTTAGAATAGTCTGGGTTGCCAAGCGCTGGGGCAGATTGCATGTCACTTTTCAGTGCCACAAAGGTGCCCTCCACTCCTCAGTCCACTGTAAAGGTGCTTTATTGCTCGTTTGTCCTGCCGCCGAAATTAAAGCCCGTAGTAGAGCTGATTTTAAAGCATAGTCACAAATCCAAAGCCCACCGATCCAAGGCCGACTGTATCCCGCCATACCCAGGAAGGAGAGCATGTCTCCCATCATCCCTGGTTTTGGGGCATTAACTACCGATTCTATTTGTGATGGGGCGATTTGTCTCTTGTCGCCCTGCAGTTGCCTGCCCAAGTAGTTAACCTCAGGCTGACAGAATTGTAGCTTATATTTGCTTACTTTGTGGCCCCTAGTTCCCAGTGCTGTGAGCACTGTGACTGAGTCATTCTCACACTGTCCTTTGGTGGAACTGCAAATCAGGAGATCATCTACGTATTGGAGAACTGTACTGGAATCCTGAAGGTGCTGTTAGTCTTGGGCCAATACCCTGTTGAAGGTTAAATTTTGGACAGTCTAAAAAACATTACATTTAGCGGACGCTTTTATCCAAAGCGACTTACAATTGTTAAAACACTGACGGATGCATCCATCAGGAGCTAAGTGTCTTGCTCAAGGACACTACAGAATGCTAGCAGGAGGAGCCTGGGATCGAACCAGCAACCTCTGGATCACTAGACCACCAGCTCTACCACCTGAGCTAAGATTTTTATTTGTCACATACATATACATGTCACATACATAAATGTAATGCAACGCGGTGATAGCACACAATGTGTCCTAGGAAAAAAAATAAAAGTAAAAAATTCCTTTCTAATAGACCGACTGACTGACTCCTAAAACGTAATACAGTAAGTTGAATACTTATAGAATAAGATAAAAATATATAGAATAAAATACAATAAAAATAAAATGAAATAAAATGGAATAGATAGAGGGAATATGCCTATGTATATACAGATATGTACATTAAAGTGGCATGTGGATGTGAATAGAGTGAGGTAGTGTTTGGGATAATACAGCACAGTATACAACAGTACGGCGCAGCAATACGGCATCACGAACCACCCTGAACAGTGACACAGTATGCGGTACAGTATGCTACATATAGTACAGTAGGTAGTGGAGCCTATATGTTAGGACCCCTGGTGAGGTCAGCATTGGCAGTTCTTATGGCTTGCGGGAAAAAACTCAGTCTCAGTCTCTCTGTTCTCGCTGTGTGACTGCGGAGGCGCTTGCCTGACCGCAGCAGCTTCTCATCTTTTCTGTCTGCAGTTTTCCACATGGTGGACAATGTGTTCGGAGAACATGGGCTAGTCCATTTTCATCAGCCCCATGAAGTTATCCAGTCATTCCTGCACTTCCTGCGGCATCACCTTCTTCACCATCAGCATAAACAGTTGTTGTGTGGTGCTGTTGGTATTCCAGGTGCTCCCTGTCTCATCGTTCCACTTGCGTTGGAAGGCGAGTAGGAACTTTGATGGACAGTCCTCATCCTTCAGAGTTTCTCCCTCTAGCTGCTCACTCACCCAAATTTTTCGGTGATTAAGGACAGGGTATATCGAGTGAGCCATGACACTCAGACAGGAGAGGAGATAACCCAGTTGTTGGTGCCGAAGAGCCGCCGGGAAATGCTTACCATAACCCGATGGCCGGTGACCTGGGTCACAATAAAACACAACAGTGGATAATGGCTGGCTTCTATTGTCCGGGCATTTGGGTAGATGTGCGTAAATATTGCGCTGCATGTCCTGGGTGCCAGTTAGTCAAACTCAATTCAGACCAGCGTTTACCGGATGCCTACCGCATACCTTTTTTTTAAAGGTCCGGCAGGTTATCTCCCAAATAGGAGCCTTTCTGTGTGGAGTTTGCATGTTCTCCCCGTGCTCACATGGGGTTTCCTCCACCTCACGTCAGTAAGGACCCCCACCAAAAATATGCACCCATCATCGTCTGACCAGCGATGGACACTTGTCCCCGGGCGCGTCCACGTATGCTGCCCACTGCTCCTGTCTGTGCCACCAGAAAGGATGCAACCTTTCCGTCCACCTCTGCCAAGCATCCTTCTGGAGAACAAGACGGATGACTACCGAGCGAGGATAAAATTCCTAAAGGATACGTGTCCTCTGCCTGACGGAGACATGGGTGAACCCGCTGGTGCTGGACCACGCCACACATCCAGCCGAGTTCTTCTCCACGTTCCGCGCCGACAGGTCGGAGGAGTCCAAGGAAATCCAAGGATGGAGGCATCTGCCTCTTCATAAACAGCCTCTCTCCCGCTACTGCTCACCGAACCTGGAACAGCTGACCATCTCACGGCATCCATTCTACCTCCCCCAGGAATTCAGCACCGTCGTCATCACAGCCGTTTATATTCCACCACAAGCGGACACCTACACAGCACTTTGGGACCTATATGATGTGTTGTGCGGACTTCAGAATGAACATCCTGATGCGGCTGTGGTGGTGGCTGGGGACTTTAACAAGGCAAACTTCATCTTCAGCCCCCTACTGTACTCCCTGTACACACATGACTGTGTGGCCAGGTCCAGCTCCAATACCATCATCAAGTTTGCCAACGACAACGTCGTGGTGGGCCTGATCAACGACGGTGATGAGAAGGCCTACCGCGAGGAGGTGGCTGACCTGTCACTCTGGTGCCAGGACAACCGCATCCTCCTGAACGTCAGCAAAACGAAATAGCTGATTGTGGACTTTAGGAGTTGATTACTACTGAGGACGCATGCGCCGCTGGTGATTAATGGGACTTTTGTCGACAGGGTGAGCAGCTTCAAGTACCTGGGAGTCCACATTGCGGAGGACTTACTAACATGGACTATACACACAGACACTCTGGTGAGAAAGGCGAGGCAGCGTCTTTACCACCTCAGGCGGCTAAAGAAATTCCAGGTCTCAATGAAGATCCTCAAGTCCTTCTACTCTGCAGCAGTGGAGAGCATCCTGACAGGCAACATCACTGCCTGGTTTGGGAACTGTACTGCTCAGGACAGGCGGGCCTGCAGAGGCTGGTGCTTTCAGCTGAACGTACCCTTGAACTACCCCCATCTCCCTGCAGGACTTATACACCAGGAGGTGAAGTAGCAGAGTTCGCAGGATCATGAAGGATCCTCACCACACCAACAACGGACTGTTCCAGCTGCAGCGGTTGGGGAAGCGCCTCCGCCATTATACAGCGAGGACAGAGAGACTGAGACGGAATTTCTTCCCACATGCTATAAGAACAGTCAATGCTGAACTCAGCAGGGGTCCTCACTGAGACACACACATAGGCCCCACTGCCTTACTGTACTGTATGTAGTATACTGTACTGCATACTTTATCACTGTTCTGGGTAACTGCATACTGTGCTGTATTGCTGTTCTGTTCGGTGTGACTGTATTGCTGTTTCTTACTGTTGTATAATGTACTGTATATCTCCGCACACACTACCTCACTTTATTCACATACCAATTTAATGCACATATCTGTATATACATAACCTATCCCATATACATAAGTCTATTCCCTTTATTTCCTGTTTGTACCCCCACTCTGTATTACTTTGAGTTATTTTATTTGATTTTATTTGATTTTGTTCTATATTATTCTATTCACTTACTGCATAACGTTTTAGGAATCAATTAGTTTCAGTTAGAGTGGGGCAAAAAAGTATTTAGTCAGCACCAATTGTGCTAGTTCTCCCACTTAAAAAGATGAGAGAGGCCTGTAATTTTCATCATAGGTACACTTCGACTATGAGAGACAGAATGGGGGGAAAAGTCCAGGAAATCACATTGTAGGATTTTTAATGAATTCATTGGTAAATTCCTCGGTAAAATAAGTATTTGGTCACCTACAAACAAGCAAGATTTCTGGCTTTCACAGACCTGTAACTTTTTCTTTAAGAGGCTCCTCTGTCCTCCACTCGTTACCTGTATTAATGGCACCTGTTTGAACTCGTTATCAGTATAAAAGACACCTGTCCACAACCTCAAACAGTCACACTCCAAACTCCACTATGGCCAAGACCAAAGAGCTGTCAAAGGACACCAGAAACAAAATTGTAGACCTGCACCAGGCTGGGAAGACTGAATCTGCAATAGGTAAGCAGCTTGTTGTGAAGAAATCAACTGTGGGAGCAATTATTAGAAAATGGAAGACATACAAGACCACTGATTATCTCCCTCGATCTGGGGCTCCACGCAAGATCTCACCCCGTGGGGTCAAAATGATCACAAGAACGGTGAGCAAACATCCCAGAACCACACAGGGGGACCTAGTGAATGACCTGCAGAGAGCTGGGACCAAAGTAACAAAGGCTACCATCAGTAACACACTACGCCGCCAGGGACTCAAATCCTGCAGTGTCAGATGTTTTCCCCTGCTTAAGCAAGTACATGTCCAGGCTCATCTGAAGTTTGCTAGAGAGCATTTGGATGATCCAGAAGAGGATTGGGAGAATGTCATATGGTCAGATGAAACCAAAATAGAACTTTTTGGTAAAAACTCAACTTGTCGTGTTTGGAGGAGAAAGAAAGCTGAGTTGCATCCAAAGAACACCTTACCTACTGTGAAGCATGGGGGTGGAAACATCATGCTTTGGGGCTGTTTTTCTGCAAAGGGACCAGGACGACTGATCCGTGTAAAGGAAAGAATGAATGGGGCCATGTATCGTGAGATTTTGAGTGAAAACCTCCTTCCATCAGCAAGGGCATTGAAGATGAAACGTGGCTGGGTCTTTTAGCATGACAATGATCCCAAACACACCGCCCGGGCAACGAAGGAGTGGCTTCGTAAGAAGCCTTTCAAGGTCCTGGAGTGGCCTAGCCAGTCTCCAGATCTCAACCCCAAAGAAAATCTTTGGAGGGAGTTGAAAGTCCGTGTTGCCCAACGACAGCCCCAAAACATCACTGCTCTAGAGGAGATCTGCATGGAGGAATGGGCCAAAATACCAGCAACAGTGTGTGAAAACCTTGTGAAGACTTACAGAAAACGTTTGACCTCTGTCATTGCAAACAAATGGTATATAACAAAGTATTGAGATTAACTTTTGTTATTGACCAAATACTTATTTTCCACCATAATTTGCAAATAAATTCTTTAAAAATCAGACAATTGATTTTTCTGGTCTAGCATGCCTCTCTTATTTTTTTAAGTGGGAGAACTTGCACAATTGGTGGCTGACTAAATACTTTTTTGCCCCACTGTAGTTAGTCAAGTAGAAATTAGGTAGCTATTGTGTTCAGTCTAGAACATATTGTGCATAATCAGGTGCGTTGCATTGAAATTTCACTGCATATATGTATGGAATTATGTATATGTGTGTGACAAATAAACCTCTTGAATCTTGAAATGTAATCACAAAAACATATATATATATATGCACACACATAATGAAAAACCCAACCTCATATATCCCCAGTCACATATCTTTATTTTCAGTAAACAGTGTTTATTCTCACACATCCCAACCTTGGATACCTGCCTGTATGAATCTGTGACGTAAAACTGACCATATA
Source organism: Zeus faber (assembly GCF_960531495.2). Classification (NCBI taxonomy): domain Eukaryota; kingdom Metazoa; phylum Chordata; class Actinopteri; order Zeiformes; family Zeidae; genus Zeus; species Zeus faber. The sequence continues at coordinate 24,514,927 of NC_137208.1, forward strand.
TTATTTCTATTTCTATTTCCCCAAAATAAACTGTTCGTCTCAGGGAGCTGCTCTTGACCACATCTCTGATCCGACCCTTGTACAAGTAAATACCAACGTCTGTCTGCCTCTTTCTTTAAAACCACCGACTGACAAACTGCAGATCAAAGGAACCCTTTAATTTCTGTAACATTACCTGGCGTCATGAAACAGGATCGAGCTGCATCCAGGGGGACCATCGGCACTCCCCTGGATCTGGACTTGGACTCCCATCCTCCCATACGGCGTCAACCTCCAAATCCATCCAACCTCGTTCAATAACAACGAGCGTAACATCAATGCAGACACTGGTAAGTGGTTGACGACGACGATGTCCCACAAGGAGCAGCTGCCCCGCATATATGGCTACCTCCACCTCTTCACAACCCGCCTAATAACGGCAAGAAAAGAACCTTGACTAAAAAAAATAAAAAATAAGAACCCAGACGAGACACCACAAGCCTACAGTGGACTGGTGAAATCTGGGAACATGGGGGCACCTCCTCTGACACCATATGAGACTCATCTACGGTCCACATTCATCAACAGACCGCTCGATGTTTACTTGTTGCTCTGGAGCCATCTTGCACGCACTGATCGAGGCCTGCAATCTTCTGATCCAAATTCATATATGCTCCAACGGCTCTCCAACTAATAATGGATCTTAATGACTGAGAACGTTGGTGTAAGTACATACGAGCTCCTCCAGTAACTTGATCCAAGCGCTATTTAATGGTGGACACTAATAGCACATGCAGGGCCATTTAGTGGCTGTGAGTTTCGGGAATTGCAGTGTTCTGTTGTGCTGTGTGTTAGAATGTGTGTGTTAAGTGTTCTATGATTCATTGTTGCATTTGTGTGTAAACGGAATCTGTGAAAGAATGAAGGTTTGTTGTATGGTTTAAACCATTGTCTGACCCACAACTCGGCAGGCAACAGGGCCCATAGAAACTGAGGTGAGCAGAACCATTTCGAAAATCTGCAACATTATTGTTGACAATTATGTTGTTTGAATGCTGTTTGAGTGCTGTTGGGATAAAGACGACGGAAATATTATTGTATTGTGAGGAAAAAGGATGACACAGAAAAGTGGATGAGAAAAGGAAGTGAGAGAAGTTTCAGGAAAGAGATTCCAACTGCATGCGCTTTGCTGATGACATGTGAATGTGTGTGTGGGACTAACCCCACCACTGATCCACAGCCTAGCCACCACACAAAAAGATTATAATGAAAACACTGAGTTGCACCCACTCCAAGCTACACACATTTAGCATAAGATAATAGCACTGATAAATAACTAATACCCACATATAACCATAACAAACTGACAACTGACTGAACCCACCTGACCCCAGCTGAACCACCAGAACCTCGCCCTCAGCGTCATTCATTGAAAAGGTGAAAGCGGCTCAACATCACACCAAGCACAAACCCCTCCACCAGTTCCAACCTGGGAACTGGGTCGTCGTTAAGAACCTACGACGATCAACTTGGCACACTCTCCTCTTCCTGGGACCATTCCAAGTCCTGCTTGTCACCAACACCACCCTCAAGGTTGAAGGCCGCGCCTCCTGGGTTAACTCTTCCACTGCAAGAAAGTTCTCACACCCCTTTAGGTACTCGTTGAGGAGACAGCGTGAGTGTACACTGAACGCTGCTGGCCATGGCACCCCTTTGGCTGTCATGGAGAAAACCCGACTCTTAGGTTCTTTAAATAAATAGCACCTGAGGAAAGTTGAATACACAGATAAGACTCTTTATTATGAAATAACCAGTCTGAGTGAGGTCTGCAGAGTACACTGAAAACTCTTTGGCTTGCAAAGTAATGTATTATTTTCAAAGCATAGGTTTTCTCCTTGTCTTCCTATCTTCTGAACTTAACACCATATGGAGATCATTACTTAGGAGCCTACTCTCCCTCTGCAAGAGGACACAGGTCACTCAAAATGAGCCCCACACCCCTCTGGCTTTTCAGAGGACTCTCTGCTGAGACATGCATTGACTCTTATTTATATTGCCTGAATACATTGTTCATATTATGTCTAAATAAGTCATATCTTACTCATATTTTATCAAAATATGATATATCTCGTCTTCATACAAACATATATTTCATGAGGTTGATTTGATACCCCAAACCCCTTGTCTATAGGTGATTGATGGAAGGAGCCCCTTTCCTGTCTTTCACATCTGCTTCTAATTGTGGCATACGCAACACAAAGACATGTTTACTTATTCATTGATTCCCTTAAAAATAAGCTTAAAATTATACTACACCAACAGGCATCTGCGGCTTAAGAGCCACCTTATGTTTTTTACTCGCAATTGCAATATTGGCTGTCATCACCTCTTGTGACGACTCCCACGTGTAATTTGTTAATTTACCATTTGCTTGTATTTTATCCCACACAAGTTGTGACATGGTGTTTTGAATATTCATGAATTATTATCACTGATGTTTTATTGTGTGTTTCATTTTCAGCACCTATTATGTTTTACATTTTCTGCATTTATTGTTTTTAATTTTCAGCATTGTATTTAGATGTTTTACATTTCATGTTTTAGTATTTACGTTTTACAACAGTGTTTTTTTAATCTCTTTATGTGATAAAAAGGGTGGAATGTAGCAATATATCAAAATCTATGTAATCACATAAACATATATGCACACAAATAATGAAGAACACAACCTCATATCACCTCAGTGACAAATCTTTATTTTCAGCACACAGTGTAAATTTTCACACATCCCAAAGTTGGATAGTCGCTGCTATCAATGTTTTTGGTGCGATGCAGCTGCGAGAGCAGGAACAACACTTTATTGTCCTTCGCGCGTCACAGAGTTTGCCTTATCTTGGGGATGGGAGCATGCTGTGGAGGGACAGGAGCATAATGTGAGGGACGGGAGCATGCTGTGAGGGAAAGGAGCATTCTGGGATCTCGCGAGAAGACAGAAGTGGGTACAGATCCAACATGGTGGCCCCCTGCTACAATAACTAACACACCGACAATCCGTTCCAACTCAGACAGAAAACAAAGCGCTTTGCAAAAAATATTTATGTATATAAATTTAAAAAATGGAATACTGTGCAAAACCAAATTGGAGGACCTTGAGGATAATAACGTAAATAATATTTTTTATAACAAATGCGTGATGGAAGACGACCAGGACCGGAATAATCCTGCTGAAACGAAAGAGACAGACTCAGCAACGGACATAGACGATCTAATCGGTGCTGTTTTCCATACTTTAAACTCTAAAATGATTCCACTTTTATCAGGCATGTATATTCTTACTGTTAAATTAAAGCTTTTTTTTTTTGTTGAGCTGTTTGTGATTGGCCCATTCAGCAGTATGTTAAGTAACCATGAGGCTTTGTTTGTCCACCAACCCTATTTGCATTCTGGGAGCTGGCTGAATGTACCTGGTTTGGGTAAAACTTTGAAGGTGATTATCTCAGAATCACAGTTTGCCAGGCCCTTGTCATTAACAAGTCATAGCTTTAAAAATATTTTCTTGATTTGCACAAGTGACACGTTGTTTGGAAGCTCTGATTCTCCACTTTCAAATGATGAGAAAATGATGATGATGATGATGATGATGAGAAATCCTCGAAAGCGGCCAAATGACCCTAAAGTTCGCAGTGGGTCACATATGTATGTCTAATCCTGCAATTTTCTATTTTTGTCATTGTGTACTTGTCATTTGTTTGTGTAGATATGTATCCCTACAAACGTCCTGCAATAGATATACAGTGAAAAGGAATGTAAAGGAGGAAATCCCGGACTTATCTATGGGAAAGCATGGGAACGGTATTATAGCTATTGTCTTGGATGCACTGTGCCATCACCCCCTAACTAACTTCAATGACGCCCATTAGGTTTGTTAGTTGGAATGTGAGAGGATTTGGCTCACCTGCTAAAAGTAGCAAAATCCTGAGTCACCTCAGCAGGATGAACCCCAGCATCTGTGTACTGCAAGAAACTCACCTCACTGCATCTGAGCACCTCAAAATCAAAGCTAAATGGGTGTATCAGATGTTTTCTGCATCATACAACTCAAAAAATAGAGGCGTTTCTATATTGATCAATAAAAATATCCCACATAAAAATAAAACCACAATATCAGACCCAGAAGGTTGTTACATACTGTAATGATTAATGGGATTTTAGGTAACATCAAATTAACCATAGCTAATATGTATGGCTCCAATGAGGATGACCCAAATTTCTTTCACAATATATTTTCAAAACTCTTAGAATTCTCTGACTCAATTATTATATTGAGAGGAGACTTCAACACAGTACTAGATCCAAGTTTGGACCGTTCTCAAACCAGAAATATTCACAAATCCTGGAGTTCGTCGGTGGCTATAAAACAATATATGAGTCATCGTGCTCTTGTGGATTGTTGACAATCAAATAACCCACATTCTAGAGAATACACATATTATTCACCACCCCACCAAAGTTTCTCTAGAATCAACCTTTTCTTGACAAGTAACTCTGCAATGTCCAAAATCAATAATCCTGAAAACCACCCTACTGAAATTTCCGATCCCGGGCCGATTCGTTTCAACCTCATAAATGAAACAAACGGAACCCTCCCAGCAGGTGGCAGTTTATCGTCTCACTTTTGACAGATCAAGAAGCCAACCATTTCTTTTCCAGAGAATGGACTTCCATCACTGAACTGAATGACCCCCCAGAAATATCATCATCCTAACTCTGGGAAAGAGCTAATGCAGTTCTAAGAGGTAGTATTATTTCATTCTCCACTCAAAAGAAAAAGAAAGGACATGAAATAAAAAAATCCAAAATAAACTCGAACAACGACAAAAGGAGTTGCACTCCCAACAAGCCCACTCATCCACTGAGCAAATCCGAAATGAGATCCGAACAATTGCTATACATCTCAACTTGATGATATCATCCATCAAAAGACACAATTCCTCATGCAACAAACAAGAGCAAATTATTTTGAATTCAATGACAAATCAGGTACATTTATTGCCAATCAATTGAAACGCGATTGAGAAAAAACACTTATTATAGCCATCAAAGATCCACAGGGTAGGATAACATACATTTAGCAAGACATAAATAACATATTTAGAGACTTCTATAATACCATAATGCTATAACACTCAATAATATCAAATATCATTCATTTATCAATGATATCGACCTACCTAAACTTTCCACAGAGCAGGCTACCACATTAGATCAATCACTTACTCTAGAAGAACTCAGGTTCCAGGTTCGGCTGGCTTCTCAACTTAATTCCTGGGCGGCAGAGGAAACTTAATCCTCTGTGCTCAAGAAACTACACTGTGCCAGACCCAACCGGTCTATTTGACGGTCACGTCTGGCCCATGTACGTCAAACACAAGAACATTACCCTTTCCCTGGTAGAAAAAATGTTACAAATCCTCATAGACCTGCAGCCAGAGGAACGGCGCGACTGACTGGCCATTGAGAGGGCATTACAGTATCCTTTCGGCCATTGGATTTACCCTGATGATGTTAGGGATCAGCTTGTCAACCGCCGGAGGGGACTGGGGGAGAGCCAAGGTGTGTACGCTGCAGACCTTTGCCTCTACATTTGGCGTGGGTAGCCTACCTTTGATGCAGCAACACAAGAGGAACTTGCTCTCCAAGCCTTCATCAGGGGGCTACGTCCAGAACACCTCCGCGAACACCTTGACAGACCCAGCACATTGACAACCTAACAGAAGCAGAACAGGTCGAACACCTGTTGTGTACTGGGGAGCATTCTCCAATCCGCATCAGGTGCGGAACGTGGACCACCATGATAGCGAAGGGGAAGTGGTGACCCAGCAAGCCAGTACCGCTCCCCCACCACAACTAGGCGAAAGATGTGGAGGCCAGCTCGGCAGTCCACTGGGGACTGCTACTGATGCGGCGGGCCAGGCCACATCGCACTCTATTACCCGGCCCCAGCTCCACGATGCCTGGAGTCCCAGCTGTCATCAAAACTAGAGCAGAGCAGCACAACAAGGGGAGCGCTGCCCACCCACACCCCTCCTACCAATGTCTCACGGCGGCTCTGCCGGCTAGGCCAGGCGTACAGACTGTACTGTGACTGGGATGACACAGAGCCCTAGTGGACATGGGGTCCACCATCTCCTTGGTCCACCTTGGAACCCTGCTGGGCACTGCTGGCAGTCTGTTAGGGGGTTGGAGACCCACGAAGGTTCGCATCACGACAGTGACCGGCGGAAGATCGAGCATGCGCAGTAAGGGGTTACTCCATGTGTCTGTTGCTGGCTGCAGAAGTGACTACCAGTTCTGGCTGGCCAACAACCAGGACCCCTGCATCATCGGAATGGACCTACTGACCAAGTGGGTGGCTATAGTGGATGTTCCTAGGTCAAAGCTTTACCTGCGCACAGGGACTGTGACACTTCACCCCAGTGAAGTGGGGGCACAACAGGCTTTCACATCGCTGCCAGCCACCAGGGGGTCATCCACGTCACTACCAGCCAGCAGGGGGTCCTCTACATCCCCGTCAGCCACCAGGGGGCCCTCCACATCCCCGCCAGCCTCCATGTCTCTCCCGAGACCAGGCAGGTCTGTTGATGACCTGTTCGAGAGGAGCTGCGGCGGGGTCTGGAGGCTGACCAGGCTGACCAGAGGGGTGTTTTTGGACATCTTCACCGCAAAGGATGAGGCCTGCACATACACCAACCTGGTGCAGCACAACATCGACACTGGAGATGCTCCCCCCATTCGCGTCCGCCACCGTCGTCTGCCCCTCATCAAACCTTCCTGTAGCCCCTGGGACGCCCCAGTCATCATAGTCAAGAAAAAGGACGGCAGCCAGCGTTTCTGTGTGGATTATCCCCGCCTCAGCGATATCACCCGTAAAGACTATTACCCGCTCCCTCGCATTGACAATGCCCTGGATCACATCACTGGATCCTGCTGGTTCAGCTCCTTCGACCTACGCAGCGGCTACTGGTAGATGGAGTTGACACCGAAAGGCCCGTCCCAAGACTGCCGTCTCCATCAGTCAGGGTTTCTGGCAGTTCAGATTGATGCCTTTCAGCCTGTGCAATGCTCCGGCTACCTTTGAGTGCCTCATGGAGAGAGAGTTGGCTGATATTCCTTGCAGCCGCTGCGTTGTCTACCTGGATGACCTCCTGGCCCAAGCTGCGGATTTCGAGGGTGCCATTGTCAACCTGAGGGACGTCTTTTGCAACATCCGGCATCCAGCCTACGCCTCCACCCCAAGAAGTGCCACCTGTTCTGGTGAAAGACAGCTATTCTGGTGGAGTCCCCCATGGAGTGGGTGGGCGTCGACATTCTGGGCCCCTTTCCCATTTCCAGTGTCGTGTCCTGTAGGTAATAGTGGACTGCATTTCCCAGGGTGCCCCGGGGTGAAGGGGGAGGAGATGAGGTGAGAAACCAGGGGTAATGCAAGTTCTTGGCCTGTGTTTCCTGTCCAAGTTGGTGGTGGGTGTTCGTATAATAGAACACGTTCTTGTTTCACCACTGAAACAACTCGTCGGAGTCATTCTCCATCTACCCTCGCTAAAATATAACAGCAAATAATAATATATAACAACTAAATAAATAGTTGGCTCTGAGTGGTCTGCAGGTCTAGCCTGTCCATGGGTTCTGGATTGTACCATGAAGTGGGGGGACAAGGCAAGGTGGGGGGGGGGTAAATTTGCTTTATAATAAATAAATATACAAAACTAAAGGTCCATTCGCATATGTGTAGAACAGCTAATGCTGAGTTCCATTGCAAGAAGGTCCTGGGTTCGATTCCCGCCTGGGGCACTGTTGGCACCGTGCTCCGGGCGGGTTTTCTCCCAAATAGGAGCCTTTCTGTGTGGAGTTTGCATGTTCTCCCCATGCCCACATGGGGTTTCCTCCACCTAACGTCAGTAAGGACCCCCACCAAAAACATGCACACATCATCGTCTGACCAGCGATGGACACTCGTCACCAGGTCCCGGGCGCGTCGACGAATGCTGCCCACGGCTCCTGGCTGCCCCCCCGGAGGAAGGACAAACCAGGATGGGTTAAATGCAGAGGCCACCATAGGTTAAATTTCCCCTGGCCACCATCCAAAGCATGTGCATGTATGTGTGTGTGTATGTGTTGTAGTGTGGTGTGTTGCATGATAATTAAAGATTCTACTTCTTCTTCTTCATTGAAGTCAGACCGCTGAAAAATCCAACCCAGTACTACGAAAAGTGTAAAGGAACGGCCATTTATATTCGCAGGCACCCAAATTGACCAAGATAATAGACCTGACATCACAGCAACATGGTGTTGTGCACGGCTGATGGTGAACAACGTTCCTTTGGTCTGGGGATGGCGTGGCTTAAGCAGCCACACCTGTCTCGGTAATTGGGCCTGGGAACAGTGATAACTGTATGCCTGCTGCTCATCAGAGCAATCAACAAGCAAATGTTAAAGGGTTACAGTTAGAGAGTGACAGAGAACCCCATCACCCCATCACTCACAGTGCTTGTTTCGTCCCATTAGGAAACAGAGTAAAATAAAATAGCCTACATCTAAAATAAAATCACACTGTTTTGGGGCTCTGATCACATGCACCCCATCACTGGCACGCTGTGGCCACAGTTGGTACCGCCAGAGGGGGGACGATCAGGGCAACGATCAGGGCACTGGCCGTGCGGTGCTATTTTAGATTGGAGGCTATTCATAAAACATTCATGGCTGAATCCCCGGACACCCACCCCTAAAGACACCATTGTCGCCAACATTCTATTACCGTAATACCTGAAAGTGAGGGAACAAAAACTCCAGTGTCCCCCCTATTCCGGCGCCCCTGAGGTTGTCTCTTTAAGAGCATTGTATTGTGGGGGATTCGCATGAGTATGTCGCAGCTAGAAATCAGCAGAAGGCGCTCACTGTGAAAGTTCACAGAAAGATACCGTCTGAAACCGTTTGAGCACTCTTTCTAAGTTCTTGAGAATGGCATGTATGTATGACTATTGCATCGGGTTGGTGTAACTGTCTGTCTGACTTCTAACTGTTAAAGTTAGCATGGACATTTTCACTGTTATGGTAGCTAACTAGTTTGCATTGCTAACGGTAGCTTTCAGTTTAAGGCACAAGTCTGTTTTCGTGCGCTGTTTTGCAACATGAATTAACAATAGTACAAATTGTTTTCCAAATGTTTTTTATTGTATTTACAGATGTGTTCTCAATGTAACAATAAACCAGGAAAAGGGAGACCGCAGGTCAATGGGTGCTGGTCAGATACACATCTGAAGAAAATCTTTTAAAATGTAGTCATATTCATACCACATATTATATAATTTGTTGTTCTGTAAGATTTTACAGTTGAGAGTTTTACATGAGAGTAGTCAATGAAGTGACTAAATTACCTACTTTTAATTACTAAATTGAACTGATGGCATTGTGCACTGTGCTGTATTTAATAGTATGCTTTTGTTAAACTTCTGCACTTTATGCTATTGAAAAAAGTACAAATGTAAATACAATTTAAAATATATTTAATGAAGTGTAAACTTTGTTAATCAATGCTTTTAGATGCACCCAGGGAGACCCCTGACAATGATGATGATGAAATTGCCACGGCCCTACCTGCAAGCACAGCTGCTTGTGAACGCACCTTTTCTGCACTGAAATTGATTTCAGAAAAATCACTTGAACACCATGACATGCTGTGCGAGTTTCAACAAATCGTTCGAAACGAACAACTCTTTTTACTGACTCAGAGTCACAAGTCCTAATCTCCACTTACTCATTCACTGAGTCGACTCTCCTGCTTGCTACTAGCTAGACAATGTGTCAATCACACTACTGTGCAACTCTTATATTAACTGTATTTGTGGAAATGTATCAAGTTATTTACTGTATTAACCTAGCCCTGTGAGAAAATAAATCACTTGGGTGCTAGTTTCAACTCAGTACTCATTGGTCTGATGCGGGCTGCACCAATCACTCGCTCTCCCAGCCCGGCCTGAGCTGAAGTCAAGGTCTAACTCCAAGTCTGAGCGAGTGAGTGAGTGAGTGAGTGACTCCCAACTCGAGGGAGTCACTCACTCACTCTGTCCGTAGCCCCGATTCAGTGACTTGGTTGCGAATCACTCACTCAGTACTCGCTCTCCCAGCCAGAGCTGATTGTTTTGACTCAGGCTGCCGCTGCATGGTGTTCATAACCCACAAGTTTCATGCCACAGTGACAATCAGTAACCATCCATGAAATATAATTTGTCCCTTTCTAGTAGTTAACTACGGCTCAATTCTGATTGATCATAACATTTTATTACATTTAAATAACATTTAAATTCAAACTAATTTAAAAATAAATGTTTTGCCTTTGAGAACTCTTGGTCTTTCAGGCTTATATCACAATGATATGGATCTTCCTCTAGCAAATCAGTGGCCTTATCGTGTGAACCAGTGGGGACTGGGAGTGGGTGGATGTCGTTGGTTCTGCGAGTGAGTGACTGGATGACTTGATACTCTGCTGTAACCCTAGTTGAGCAGCTCTGACTCGTGAGCTTGTGAGTTGTGAGTCAGTGAGAGTAGCTCTGATTGGTTGAGTACGTCTTCTGACAAAGCCCCCAGGAACAGTGACGGGCTTTGAAGCCAAGTTTAGTAAATAAACATTTTTCCCGCACATGGGCTGGAATGAGAAATTTGAATGAGAATTTGAATGAGAAAAGGAGTGGCTCTAAAACAGTGGATATTTTTTTGAGCATCACAACCCCTGCAAAATGATTCATTTCACTATTAAAATTTGATTCATTCAGTTTGATAACATTTGGAAAGTCTAAAAGAGCAGCACCATTGGATTATTTTACCCCATTCAAGTTAGTGAAGGACTAAAATGGAAGTCTCTGGTGCATGCTCTATGGGCGGTGGGGGATTCCCAAAGTTACTTGAAAATCCCTCTTTACTGAGTGACTAATACAAACTAGAATCAGTAAAGTGTCAAACCTCCCATCTACAATGGAAGATTGAGCAACCTCAAGGTACTACGTGTGGCGTTAAGGCCTTGGATACAGGGTGCATTTATATTGCATTTTTCTAGTCATGATTCTTTAGGCACTTTAGAGTGCATACCTCACATTTACCCAGTCACACATTGATTGCAGCTGTGCAAGGTGCACACCACTGCAATGAGAGTAGCTAGGGGGTTCAGTGTCTTGCTCAAGGACACGTCAGCATGCTACAAGGAGGAGCCAGGGATTGAATTGGCAATCTCCCAATCACTAGACAAACTGCTCTGCATCCTGAGCTACTGCGTCCTTATCGATGAAAATGTTGAAAATTTGGAAATCACAAAATAAAGTTGTTTTGAAATGTCTGTACTTTACAGTTAAATTCCATTTAATATGGTTGCAGTAAACTACAGTTGAATAACTTGCACTTATTACTGATTAAATAATATACAATATTATTGTTATTATTCTAAATTTTACTGTGAAAATGTATCGAGTGCTGTTTATGTGAGAATTATTTTCTACTACAGAGTTGAAGAGTTTTGATTATAAGAGTTTTGATTATATATTTGATTATATATGTTTATTATAAAATTAATAATTGTGCACAATACATTGTCTCAACTTAATCTGCCTTAGGCTACTGTTGTTGAGCTTACTAATTGCACATAGGAGCCAGATATTGATGATGATATAATCAAGGGGACATGATCATCAGAATTGTAATGTTGGTCATATGCACTTTCCTTACAAGGTGAAAGAATATAGCGAACAAAAACACAATGAAGACATAAAGACACAATTTAAGAATATCTATTCTTTCCACTTCCACACTTTAAATGTTGAAGAGAGAGGTCGCTGAACGGCCTTCATTTTTGTTGTCGCCCCTGTGCCCTCCAACCTGAAAAAAATCTGGAGCTGCCCCTGGTCCTATAATCACACTTCTGAATTAAAATGGCTTTAACAGGGATTAGAAGGAGATTTCTCATTGAATTCAACCACAGCATTACAAAACTAAAATATCTCCATAATAAAAAATTTAGACACACATAAACCCAGAATGAGAGAGATTCTCACATAGGTGTAGCTCCCCCCTCAGTGCAGCCCATCAATCATTAGCGTCACACACACGTGACACATGAAAGAGTATTTTCTCACACATCAGCACCCCCCCCCCCCCCCCCCCCAACCCATTAATGTCTGTAAATGTGGAAAAGATAATATTTCTCGCAAGACACACACTGTAACTTTTCAGAAAAAAATAGGATAAGCATATATTGAGAAAACACACAAATTAGAGGGTGTGGCCATAATGGTATAAGTGTCCTGCACAGGGTGCTGTGTACCATTCTTACATGAATAGTGGATAAAGATGTGAATAGGGTTGCTCAGTAGTAGGTATGATATCCTGCCTTAGACCAGTTTGCCCTCAAATAGAGTGGTGGTGGTTGCTAAAAACGTAAACACATCAGGAGGTCGATTCACTAAGCTTCTCCAAGGAAACGAGCAATTTTATCACAGCAGGAGGTGCCAGTCTTTTAGAACTGGGGTTGGATGTTTGATGATACATTTAAGAATTGAGTCCCTTTCAGGACTGCCCTTGCAAATGCAAGTTTAGCTTACGTTCTCCTTTGCCACTGTAATTACAAAACAGCATGCAGAGGTAACTGCAAGTGGAATAAGGCAGACTTATGGTGCACATCACTCTGTGGATGTAGTACCAACGATGGTGTGGATCCTCATGACTTATGAGGTACTCAAAATGATGTTGTTGCTACATTTAATTTCCAATGTGACATCTCTTTTTCAAATGAGCTACACTACACAAATGAGCAAACACTGATTCATCTAATTTTGGTTCAATCACCATTATATTTTAGACTTACAGGTCTAAACACAATATGAATTTATTAAATGGTATACTTTCTGTCAAAGACAAATGTAGCCCTGGTACTAAAGTGCCTGTTTTCTCTCCTCCGCCCACCATGTCATGTCTGTGTCCACTCTAAGGGCCTTTTTTCTAATTCGAATTATTGGGATACTTATGGGAGACAGTGCCAATCGCTGGAGTGACAAAGGAAAACAGAGTTCCTTATTCAATTAAAATCCAGACAAATTCATGAGGCCCCCTGGCGCACAAGGTTCCAGGAAATTGCCTAACTATGCCCTATAGAAAGAGTGCCTGTGGTGGTTGTGCAAGGCTCATGAACAGTTTTTTGTTTTATCACTCTTTTTTACATGTATTTTTTTACTTCTCCTACTTAAATATGTATGAAATATATGAATATTCATATGTATGTATATTTATGTGTGTGTGTGTGTGTGTGTGTCTGTGTGTGTGTGTATGTGTGTGTGTGTGTGTATGTATATATATATATATATATATATATATATATATATATATATATATATATATATATATATATATATATAAACACACATACACACACACTACTCACAACTAGTTAGGGATATTTGGCTTTAGGGTGAAATTTATGGAAAATGTAAAAAGTTCACGCTACAGTGATATTATATCATGAAAGTAGGGCATTTAAGTAGAAGCCTGCAATGGTGATTTCCTCATCTCAAACAATTTGTTGAAAACAAAAGCCAACAACAGGGGTGGGTACACCACAACAAAAAATGTCAATGTCTCAATAACTTGTCATGTGCCCTTGAGCATCAATTACAGCTTGACAAGGACGTCTCAGGCTGGTCACAAGTCGACTTATTGTCTGCTGAGGCCTGGCACCCCACTCTTCTTGAAGGGCGGCCCTCAGGTCATTGAGGTTCTGGGATACAGAGTAACGAGCCTCTACACAGCGACTCAGCTGATCCCATAGGTTTTCTATGGGATTCAGGTCTGGAGAAAGTGCAGGCCACTCCATTTGAGGTGCCCCAGTCTCCAGCAGCCGTTCCCTAATGATGCCACCTCCATGAGCTGGAGCATTGTCGTCCATGAAGATGAAATTAGGCCTGTGTTGTTCATGCAGGGGCACAATGACTGGATTAATGATGTTATTCAGGTAGTATGGGCTTGTCACTGTACCATTCACAAAGTGTAGGGCAGTTCTGTATTGACTAGACACACCTGCCCACACTGTAACACCACCACCACCAAAGGCTCATTTGGTGACAAAAGTGGCTAATGCATAGCGCTCTCCTTGACGTCTCCAACATCGTTGGCGGCCATCATTTCTGCTCAACGTGAATCGACTTTCATCAGAGAACAGCACTGAGGCCACTGGTCTCTCGTCCAGCGTAAATGAGCTAGAGCGGTCTCCCTGGCCCGTGCAAGACAATGATGCCTGTGCCTGGTGGTGTGGTCAGGTACCCTTGCAGGTCGTCTAGTACACAGACCACGCTGATGTAAATGATTTTGAATGGTCTGACGTGACACTTGGGTGCCTCTCACCTCCCTTAAATGTGCCTGGAGTTGAGTGGCATTCATCATCCGGTTCCACAGGGCACTGTTCACAATGAAGCGGTCATCAGTGTGGGATGTGGAAAGGACGTCCACTTCTATGCCTTTACCACCTCAGGCAGCTGAGGAAATTCCGGGTCCCGGTGAGGATCCTCAAGTCCTTCTACTCTGGAGCAGTGGAGAGCATCCTGACAGGCAACAATACTGCCTGGTTTGGGAACTGTACTGCTCAGGACAGGCGGGCCCTGCAGAGGGTGGTGCGTTCAGCTGAACGTACCACTGGAACTACCCTCCCCCCCTTGCAGGAGTTATACACCAGGAGGTGTAGTAGCAGAGCTGCAGCATCATGAAGGATCCTCATCACCCCAACAACAGACTGTTCCAGCTGCTGTGGTCAGGCAAGCGCCTCCGCAGTCACACAGCGAGAACAAAGAGACTGAGACAGAGTTTTTTCCCGCAAGCCATTAGAACTGTCAATGCTGACCTCACCAGGGGTCCTCACTGAGCCACACACATAGGCTCCACTACCTTACTGTACTGTATGTAGCATACTGTACCGCATACTGTGTCACTGTTCAGGGTTGTTCGTGATGCCATATTGCTGCGCCGTACTGTTGTATACTGTGCTGTATTATCCCAAACACTACCTCACTTTATTCACATGCCACTTTAATGCACATACCTGTATATACATAATTGCCTATTCCATATACATAAGCATATTCCCCCGATCTATTTCATTTTATTTCATTTTATTTTTATTGTATTTTATTTTATTCTATATATTTTTATTTTATTCTATAAGTATTCGACTTACTGTATTACGTTTTAGGAGTCAGTTAGTTGGGCTATTAGAAATTTTTCCTAGGACATATTGTGTGTTATCACCGGGTGCGTTGCATTACATTTCACTGCATATATGTATGAAAGTATGTATATGTAAGTGACGAATAAAAATCTTGAATCTTGAATCTTGAATCTTCTGTGACTCTTCCAGTCTCTCTGTATCTCTGTTGCAACCTGCTGACTTCCCTCTGAGAACATCCTGTTTGAAGCCTCACAATGGCGAGGTACTGTTGATCAATTGTTAGGTGTCGTCAAAATGTGAACAGCATGATGAAGAGGACTGCTTAAATACCAATTCTAATTGAACCAGGAAATGTATTGGTCGATTCATGGATCAAACCTGTTGTGAATTGTGCCGCTCAGCTCCTTGTTAGAGAACAGCAAGTTGTGTAAAAAGTACTGAAACATTGAACAGTTGGACATTTGCATTCAAAAGTTAAGAGAAGGTCAAATTAAGTTCACCTGTAAAGGTTATAATGCATTTTAGGTTCATGCTGAAATTTCACCTGAAAGCTGAATATCCAAACTTTTTGTGAGTAGCGTGTGTGTGTGTGTGTGTGTGTGTGTGTGTGTGTGTGTGTGAGTGTGTGTGTGTGTGTGTGTGTGTGTGTGTGTATAAATATATATATATATATATATATATATATATAATTTTTTTATTTATTTATTGTTTTTTCCAGAACCTTGTCCTTCAGACATCTATCATTAATATATCCTCGGTCAGTCTGAAGTTCCCTGGTCAGTCTGACTAGTTCTATAAAAGCATCAAGCAAACTATGGCGCAAAAAGCGCTTTGCTATTCCTGTACAAGTCCTCTCTATGTATTTTTACCCCCACCCTAAAACTCTGCTACCCTCTAGTGGAAGTTTGGGTGAACATCCATTTAGACAGTTGTCATTCTGCGCCACAGTTTTGATGTGTGTAAGTATTTTTTTCTTCAAATGAGTAATTAGTAATTCAATATATTAGTATGAACAAAACAGAGATGTGTAGAGTGCTGCCCTGAAACTCAGCAAAAACATCCTTTCTATACAATGAAGTGGCACTTCAGCCCCCCACACTGACTGGAAGCCTTCTGCCACTGAACCCCACACGAATATAAATTCTGCAACCGAGATAATGGTCAAGATCATGGCCTTGGTGTGTGTGTGTGTGTCTGTGTGTGTGTGTGTGTGTGTGTGTGTGTGTGTGTGTGTGTGTGTGTCTGTGTGTGTGTGTGTGTGTGTGTGTGTGTGTGTGTGTGTGTGTGTGTGTGTGTCTGTGTGTGTGTGTGTGTGTGTGTGTGTGTGTGTGTGTGTGTGTGTGTGTGTGTGTGTGTGTGTGTGTGTGTGTGTGTCTGTGTGTGTGTGTGTGCATTCAAGAGTCGTGTTTCCAGTTCGGGCTCCTTCGCGACTTCCTCAATCATGTCTTTGATTTCCCATTAACTTGATGATTATTGTTCCTGAATTAAATGAACATTTTATTTTTATTTTAAGGAATAAAATAATGTATTTTTGATTAATAAAAATATTTCTTGCTTAATTTTCTACTTTATCAAGGGGAATTTGTTAGCTTTGCAGATGAGTTATACATGTTGTACATTGAGTGATTGAGTGATGAGTTGTACATTTGTTCATCTGATTTTTCAAAAGATGGTGTCAATAATAAAGAATGGAAAAGAATCATAACTTCATAAGAAGTACACTCATAGAAAACGTGTTGATCTTTCACATATTGAATGAATGAAAGATGATTGTTCTTTTTAGATGTGTTGCTCTCTGCTTCTAGATATGTAAAATACTAGAATGTGTCAAATGCAGAGAAGAGATTTCCCTCAGAGGGATTAAAAAAGTCTTGTGGATGCTCAATGGGGTGCTCAATTTAGTTCAATCAAGAGAGAGTAGATGGAATGAAAATAACACTGAAAAATAGTACTTCAATTATGGGACTAATTATAGGACTTGTCAACTAATTGAATGAATAACACAATGGAACTTTAAAATGTAGCTCTTTAGGAGAAGCATTAAGATAGATCTTCCCCCCAAAATAATTCCTACAATATTTAATGGAGAAGTACAAAATTGAACAATTTAAGGGGGGATGGACATACATTGGCAATACAGTATAGATAAACTGGCTCGAGGGCCGGATAGGTGCACAGAAATAAATATGTGTAGATATCCATAAATACATCAGATAGATGCTGAACACTCTGGCTGAATAGAAGCCATAAGAGAGATCTTTCCCCTAAAGAATTTGTTCCACCCAATTATAACCAAGGGTTGCATGGTGATAACAAAGAATATCTTATTGAATTGGCAATCCAATGTTAACATTTTCATGCATTTTCATTTGAGGAAACAACCTTTTATCGAGACATGGTATGGGAAAAGCACTGCAATGTTCTGGCGGCATGGGGCCAGAAAAATTATCTGCTGAATGATCTCACTGGTAAGTGCAATGCACTGTAATTGTCTGATGTGACCTGATGATGTGCAGTCACTTGTAAATCTGATTGGGTCATTACAGGAAGCTTAGGCTAAATATACATAAAGACATAAAAATGTGCCAAAACCCAATTCCTTTTTCAAGCCATTAATGGCAGTGATGTGAGTGAAGCCGCCTACGCATCAGTATTATGCTTTTCCATGTCGACCGTTTTCAGGCGACTGCACATGAAAACTCCCCAAAACTAGTGCATCATTTGTATTTAATATTTCACTACTATTCATGCCGAAGAGACATCAGTCTATTAGTATTAATAACTCTTAAGAATGTCCTTGACTGATGGCTGATGATGACGTTACATTTTCAAGTGTATTATTTGGCTCAGTGGTAAAATTTTAAATTCCAAGTTGTCATAATCACAACCATTTTTTGTCCCAGATGGATGGGTTGCCAAGAGGCAACATCAAACATTTTAAACACATCATAAAAGATACGATTTGTAGATGTACATTTTATTAACAGTTGTAAACTGTTAAAGGAGATAGGTTTTTTCATGGAAAAGTTACAGAATGTGCTCAGAAAATCAATTGCGCAACACATTGTTTTGGTTATTAAAATAGTGGTTTGAGCGTAGCTTTCTTGCTCTATGCCAATCCCAAGAGATAAGTCGGTCTGGTAGACAGTACTGTTTAATCAGACAAATTGTTGGAATATTCTGCTAAGAACACACTCCACTACTAGACATTATAAAAGGGTATGTATCTGTGTCTTGTCCAGAGACAAACTCAGATATTTTTATAATAAATGATGTTAAATGAAAGGACCTCTTCTCAAAGATGATTTTTTTTCCACCACATATTCATCAAATTCTGAGATCTCTGAAGTCTATTCCACTTATGGGGGGTATAAAATGAAAAAGTTGATGTCTGACCGACATCAACTTAGACTTTAAAATAATTGTATTTATTATGTATCGTGAAGTTAGTCACCTGGGCTCTACTGCTCATCACTCCCAGCGAAGTGTACAAAGGTGTACAAAGTACGTTAGACAGTAAAAGGATAAAAGATGCTCATGGGGTAGACAGGTCAGTGCAAGTAGGGTCCAGGTGTAGTCTGAGAAGAAGCGTCTAAAGAAATGGGTCTTCAGTCTGCGACGAAAGATGTGGAGCGATTCAGACGTTCTGACACACGAGGGGGCGCTCGTTCCACCATTGGGTCACCCGGGATGAGAATAGTCGCGACTGAGATGAATGACCATTGAGACCATGCAGTGGCGGAGGAGTGGAGGGAATAAGTCGGAGTCTGGAACCTGACTCGTGATTGGAGATATGGAGGAGCAGTTCGATGGGCAGCCTTGATCCGAGATGTGATGGTAAGCCAGCCGTGAAGTGATTGAAGCAGGGCAGTGACATGAGTGAATTTTGGTTGAAGGCTAGACGGGCTGCTGCATCCTGGATGTGCTGTAGAGGTCTGGTACAGGCAAGTAATCCAGCCAGAACAGCATTGCAGTAGACAAGATGGGAGATGACAAGAGCCTGAACCACAACTTGTGTCGCGTACCTCGTGAGTTATTGGCATATTCTTCAATGTTCTCTCAAACAAGGGAGAGTGTTTTTCCCATCTCTTCGGAGCGAGAGGGAAAACAAGAAAAGTACTGGTTGTGTTCACAATGCACTGTTTTCTCAATGCAAAAATCAAACAGACTACAAAGAGAACTCAAAACAAACTGTATTCAGACTCTCCTGCCGTGGTCTGAGCACGGATGAATCACAGAAACCTTAAGATAGATCTTTCCCCTAAAGAATTAGCTATATTTACGTTTTTCGTTTCATACTTAACTAAGGAAACTAAGGAAAATGAATTCAGTCTAAAACAAACTATTTTTCTCAGAGACTGTATCCCCTCTTTTTCTTCTACTTCCCATTCACTGTAGCTCTAGCTCTGTCTTGTCTCTACGTGATGTCACATTCAATTTTGCAGGCAAATAATATTTTTCAAGTGGGCATGGCTAATTGCATGACAAAAATCAGTAAGTAAAAAAAAGAAAATAATTTTTTCATCAAATTTCCACATCATATCCCACACGTTTATTCATTGGGGTTGCACACCTGAAAGTTGCTCTTTAAATAGGCCGACCCATTAGACTGTAGAAGTGAGACATCAGACAATCCTGTGAATGAGTGTGGTAGTGCAATTAAAAGCAAGTTGACTGAAAAATGATTTTACCGCCCCATGGAACTGTCTCATGTCTGACAACATGAAAAGTAGCTCTGAGTAGGTGCACAATTAGTTGTAAGCTACAATTTCATGTGCTGAATAAATATGGATTATTTCTACTTGATATAGTTTGAGGAAGAACACAGCACGTGGTGCCATTGGGACTGACTGAACACAACACATATAGGACTGAATTAAATTGCATTTTATTGTGTATTGTGTAAACAAAAGTACCCCCACAAAAACAATACTCTGGACCAAAGAAGTTTGTGTTAAAACCTTTTTTTATTATGCCCGCACAATCTTGCCAAAACAGACGATTCAAATATCAATCCTCGTAAAAACTTCATTACTTTGTCTTTTTTTTTGATCCATACAAAATCACTATAAAACAAAACTCTATAATATGTTTTCACTGTCGCATCTATGGGGGTGTTTTTCTGCCCCGACATCCGCGCGATATAAATCAGACAAACTCTCCTCCTTTGGTTAAAAACAATAAAATAAAAGATGGCCACAAAACAGGGGGGTGGGTCGAAAAAGACAAATATTTCTGTTGAAGAAAATAACAGCACATAATAAATAAAACAAACAAAAAGTAAAAGAAAAGCTTTCAGAATCTGTCTGTGACGTACAGTTTTAACGCACAACTTGTCCCCCTGATCGCCTGCTTTTTTCCCCCCCAACCACAGCTTTTTGGGGGGACTCTTTGGACATCTAGCCTGAATGTAAAAAAATTGTCTGAACATCACTCTCTCTCCTGCTTTTCTCATTACCATACTATGCATGATTCATATTCTATCAAAAATCCCTCCGTAAAATCTCAACGTCCAAGACTTGAAAAGCATCAGTGAGAAATTTCAGGCTGTGTGTGTGTGTGTGTGTGTGTGTGTGTGTGTGTGTGTGTGTGTGTGTGTGTGTGTGTGTGTGTGTGTGTGTGTGTGTGTGTGTGTGTGTGTGTGTGTGTGTGTGTGTGTGTGTGTGTGTGTGTGTGTGTGTGTGTGTACAGCGGAGGTGGTTTTAAGGGACGGTGACCTGAAACGGGCTCCCGGGGACGTTCTCGTCCCCCCACTTGATGATGAGGATGTAGCTGCCCTGCTCCTTCACTGTGTAGGTGACGTTGTACATGCGGTTGCCCATGTGTTTGACGTAAACCTCCTCACATGGCGTCTTGGGCCCGTGCACACCCACCATCAGCATGTTGGTGCCTGGGGGAAAAGAGGAAAAAAAGGTAAGGTGCCTTTACATCGTATGTATGAGTGCACATAAACCTGTATGTATGTATAAGATAAGATAGAACTTTATTGATCCCTCTGATGATTGAAAATAAGGGAAATTAAAAAACCAAAAGCCCCCCTCTTGGGATGGCGCCCTCGGCGGCCACCTATGTTGACTATGGGAAGCTCTGGATTCGTCGAGACCACTACCACCAACCTATTTTTTATTTTTGAAAATTTGAAAATGAAGGACATTTCTGGGGAAAGTGGAACAGCTGGAAGAAGGGTTAAATGCGGGAGAATCTAGGGAAAACCAGGAGGGTTGATAGCTACGACATACAGTATAAGTATATGTTTCCTGTATTTTATATACATTGTTGGCTGTCATGTGAAAATGTCCCTTATTACAATTTCAGAATATAGTCATTGCTACTGCATGGAGACCTCACCTGCTTTGCTGCAGTCCACTGTGAAGGCATTCTTCTGGCCCACAAAGGCCTTGGACAGACCCACCCCCCTTGAGACCACCTTGCTCGGTTCAGAGGAGAACTTGGGCATGGCTCCGGTGAAGGCGGCACCCATCGGCGAGGACTTGGTGACAGTTTCCACGAGCACTGACGATGTCTCATGAAGGCTGTGTCCACCGGATAGACGGGCTCCTGGTACCGGGAGGGAGGGGGCACAGAATTTAATTTTAAATGACATGATATATTCAGAGTGAGACAGAATACGTGAATTTTCAGTCTTTTTGGACTCTTTTCCCCTCCTTTGTTGGAGACATCTTTATACACACTGCGTTCCAAATTATTATGCAAACTGGATTTGAGTGTCCTAAACATTTAATTTTTTGTTTTTCAATTAAACTCATGGATGGTATTGTGTCTCAGGGCTCTTTGGATCACTGAAATCAATCTCAGACACCTCAGATAATTAGTTTGCCAGGTGAGCCCAATTAAAGGGCAACTACTTAAGAAGGACGTTCCACATTATTAAGCAGGCCACAGGTTTCAAGCAATATGGGAAAGAAAAATAATCTCTCTGCTGCCGAAAAGCATCAAATAGTGAAATGCCTTGTACAAGGTATGAAAACATTACACGAAAACTTTAGCGTGATCATCGTACTGTGAAGATATTTGTGGCTGATTCAGAGCACAGGCGGGTTTGTGCAGATAAAGGCAGAATGAGGAAGGTTTCTGCCAGACAAATTCATCGGATTAAGAGAGCAGCTGCTACAATACCATTGCAAAGCAGCAAACAGGTATTTGAAGCTGCTGGTGCCTCTAGAGTCCCTCAAACCTCAAGTTGTAGGATCCTCAAGAGCCTTGCCTACTATTAGGCCACCCCTAAGCAATGCTCACAAGCAGAAACGGTTGCAGTGGGCCCAGAAATACATGAAGACTAATTTTCAAACAGTCTTGTTTACTGATGAGTGGCGTGCAACCCTGGATGGTCCAGATGGATGGAGTAGTGGATGGTTAGTGGATGGCCACCATGTCCCAACAAGGCTGTGATGTCAGCAAGGAGGTGGTGGAGTCATGTTTTGGGCTGGAATCCTGGGGAGAGAGCTGGTCGGCCCCTTTAGGGTCCCTGAAGGTGTGAAAATGAACTCGGCAAAGTATATAGCGTTTCTGACTGACCACTTTCTTCCATGGTACAAGAAGAAGAGCCGTGCCTTCAGTAGCAAAATCATCTTCATGCTGCAAAGAATACCTCTGTGTCATTGGCTGCTATGGGCATAAAAGGAGAGAAACTCATGATGTGACCCCCATCCTCCCCTGCCCTCAACCCTATTGAGAACCTTTGGAGCATCCTCAAGCAAAACATCTGAGGGTGGGAGGCAGTTGGCATCAAAACAGCAGCTCTGGGAGGCTGTTCTGACATCCTGCAAAGAGATTCAAGCAGAAACTCTCCAAAAACTCACAAGTTCAATGTATGCAAGAATCGTGAAGGTGATATCAAAGAAGGGTCCTATGTTAACATGTAACTTGGCCTGTTAAGATGTTTTTGATTGAAATAGCTTTTGATTTCAGTAAATATGACCTCCTAATGCTGCAATTTCAACAAATGACCATTTTCAGTCCTTTCCAACCTATAAAATGTTTAGAAACTCTGTTGTGCATAATAATTTGGAACAGTGCATTTTGAGTTTTTTATTTTTGAAAAAAATACTGTTATCATTGGGAGGTTTGTTCAATAACATTCGAATAATACCCTAACGGTTGATGACTTGAAAATTATACTGACTGTCATTTGCATTGACTATTTAGGAAAATCAGAGAAAAATATCATTTGCATAATAATTTGGAACGCGGTGTATAAATGAGGCTGTCATACAACTCGACACGCTTCCACGCCCTTATGAGCCAGCCTATTAAGCCAATCCCTCTTGCCCTAACTGCTTTACTTCCTACTTTGCCGCCTGCTTTGCTTACTGTGTTGCTGCTTGGTGTTGGGCTCTACTCTGCTATCCAATGGGGTGATTCAAGTTCAACACTCCAATATTTCTAGCTCATTAAGCATGTCTATGTTTTCTGTACACCTCGCTGGGAGTGGTGAGCAGTAGAGCCAAGACACCCAAACTGAAACAATGCTGAATAAATATAGAGTTGTCCGTCAGAAAAGTATTTATGTATAAGTTCATTGTGAGCCATCACATGTTGTGTTTAGAGAGACTCATGGATCAACTTATGGCCAAAACATGTCGTTCATCATGGATGTCTATTTGTCTAGGATTTAGGATTAGGACTGAAACGTTGCTTTGGTTCCCAACGGGGTTGCCATGGTTATCGGTGTTACCGGTGTTACATGGTGTTCTAGCATACACCGATTACATTACTTGCACACCAAGTAAAAATCCACCGTGTGGTTTTTTTTCTTTGTAGAAATAAAATAAAAATCGAATTTATTGTCGCATTTCAGTGCCAATGTTTATCAAATAAAAAAACTCAAATTTGTAAAATATGTAATATTTTATTTTATATTTTATAAAATAAAATATGCATGTTATCAATTAAAAGTCAAAAGTTAAAGTGGCTGCTTGTGTGCGCACAGCAGAGTCGCAGAGCACAGTCTGCTTATTACGGGAGGAGAGGAGAGAAAACTATAGGAGACCTTAGATCAGGAATATCCCTCCATCCGTAATTAGTGCCCATACATAAGTCCGGTGCCATGAGTCATGACCGGTTGTCATGGGTTTATTAACCGGTGGGAAAAATTCCTCACCGTGGCATCCCTAGTTCCCAACAAAACGTTTAATGGCAAATTAAGAAATTAAATGCAATCCTACCCAGATCGGATTATAGAGAAAATTATACCGACAGAAGGGGTGACTAAATCGGGCCCCCTACCTGAGACTTTCGCTTTGAAGGGACTGCCCACGATGTGCTGTGGCCCCCCATACTTGATGGAGATGAGGTAGCTCCCCGGGGCCATGGGGGTGTAGGTGACTTTGTATCCCTCGGGGCACTCCTGGCAGTCCATCTTCACCTTGGA
This sequence comes from Zeus faber, assembly GCF_960531495.2. Taxonomy (NCBI): domain Eukaryota; kingdom Metazoa; phylum Chordata; class Actinopteri; order Zeiformes; family Zeidae; genus Zeus; species Zeus faber. Next base: position 24,539,547 of record NC_137208.1, read on the forward strand.
GGGCCCGTCGATGGTCACCGACAGCGCGCCCGACCCTGCGTTGCATGTGTTGACCACAAACTCTGATGCCACGCCTAGTGGATTGGGGTAAACAGAGGAATCATTTCTGTTAAAATAACTGGTAGTTTCGCGTACCGGTGGCGCTTTCAGGGACCTCCAGCACAGAGACACAGACAAGGGGTTGTAGAGACACCAGTTTATTGTCGAAAGTGGGCTAGTTGGAATAAGCCCAGAGGCAGATGGACATATGTCATGACAAGGCGTCTTCTCTTGAATGTGTGTGGTGATGGGGGTTTTACCTGTTGCTCGTTAGACCAACCAACGGGCAACAGGTAGGCAGCCACTCGGATCCTGTGCCCCAATTACCTATACCTGTCACGTGGTATGCTGAGTGGACCCAGGTGCGGAGAACGAGGCAGAGGCAGAGATGAGGTGGCAAAAATAATGGTTTACTTGTAACAAGCGCCCAACAAAGGGAAGCCACAAATAAATCGCAGATGGGACTCCAAAAAACAATTGAACTTTTCAAAAAAAAAAAACGGTCAAAAGACAAGTAAGAATTTCGTAGGCTTGGAAACGAGAGCTTTGTCAGGAGTCTAGAAAAACTCAAGGCTGAGCACGGAAGGACACAAAATACAGGGTATAAATAGGAAAGACAAAAAGAGACACAGGTGAAACATATGACATAATGAGGCTGGGTAATCAGAAACAGAAACAGGTGAAACAATGCAGCATTGATGAGGCAGTACTGGCGGCATCTAGTGGCCAATGCCGGAAGGACCCGGGCGAACCCTGACAATACCCAGGACAAGTGTGGCTGCTCAAACCACACCATCCCCACACCACATAACATATTCAGGTATTGTGGTTTCAAGATGTTTAGAGTGTGGCAAAATAACTCGAAATCTTTGACAAACAGCATGACAAGCAAATGTTTCCGCTGGTAACAACAAAGAAACTATTGGGAAAGCATAACAAAATGAATTTTCACTCATCGCTATAAGAACATATTACTAATTCACTGTTTGATTAAACTACGGTGTAATACAGCATAATACAACTTGCTGCTTTAGAAGGTAGATTTGTATCAAGTTTCGAGTTTCCAGATAGTGATAACACCTCATTAGAACAACTGCAGTTCAAAGGGCTATAAGTGCAGCAGGATCAAGAATTCCAGGTATTTGTAATAGTTTGAATAACTGATGATAATAATTGATGATCTACCTGTTATGAATCCTCCCTGATCTCCCAGCATTTATATTTGTTTTCATGTTTTATTTTCATCTGGTCATTTCCTCATGCCATGTCACTAACCTCCATGTCATTTTGGATCTGCCAGATAAGTTTGCCTTCTCTGATCGCCTGGTTTTGACCCCTGCCTGTTTTTTGGAATAAATCTTGAAGACTTCTTACCTGACTGTTTTTGTGCCGTGCTTATTGGTTCATTCTTAGTCAGTGAGCATAACACTACCAATCCTTTGCTAGTAGAACATAAATAAATTAAGCCCGTTGAAGCCAGGTTGAATACTGAGAATGTAATCTTACCCAGAGGTTCCCAATCTTTCTCCTCATCTTGATACATACTTTTGATTTGTTTTACAAATGACTTACAAATGCCTCTGTTTTAAGAAACAGGGATGAAGAAAACACTCCTACCTGTGGATCCTCCTTCCAGGCCTGGTCCGAAGGCCGACACCATCCCTGGGTCGCCCACCTGCCCTGGCTCCCCTACGCGGATGTTGAAGGGGCTTCCCGGCACGTGGCTTCCATTGAAGCGCACGTCGATGGAGTGGACGCCATTCTCTCGCGGCATGAAACGGATGGCGTGCTGTTCTGTAGGAAGGAACAAATTTGTCTCCTTCAAAGCGCCATTTCCTCAAAAAGCCAGTGTGGGGTTTTTTGTTTTTTTTATTTACTTGAACTAACCGCTGTCCAACTCTGTGACGTAGCACTCCTCTATGGCTCCGGACGGGGTGTGGACCTTGGCGTCGATCAGTCCCCGTGCTCCGTTCAGCTGCACTGAGAATGAGGCCTCCTGCCCCACCTTCAGACCCATCTCCTGATGGAAAACGGGGGGTGAGGCATAAGACATGGAGGACAGAAGGGAGGGAAACTGGTTGACAGGGGTCTCCAACACTGTCTCCTACACTGTCTTCTATGTTGTCTCAGAGCTCCTACTCTGTCTCCCAGCTCATAGACTTTCTCCTACTCTGTCTCCTAGCTCCTACGTTGTCTCCAAGCTGCTAATCTGTCTCCTAGCTCCTATACTGTCTCCGAGCTCCTATACTGACTCCTAGCTTCTACAGTCTCCTAGCTCCTACACAGTCTCTTACATTATCTCCTAGCTCCTACTCTGTCCCCTACATTGTCTCCTTGCTCATATTGTCTCCTAGCTTCTACAATGTCCCCTACACTGTCTCCTACACAGTCTCCTGCGTTGTCTCCACGATGCTAATCGGTCTCCTAGCTCCTAGACCTTCTCCGACACTGTTTCCTACATTATCTCCCAGCTCTTATACTGTCTACGTTGTCTCCTAGCACCTACTCTGTCTCCAAGCTACTACACTGTCTCATACATTATTTCCTACTGTCTCTTAGCTCCCAGACTGTCTCCTGTGTCTTCTAGCTCAGTGGTTCTCAAACTTTCTTTAGTAGTGTACCTCTTCTAAGATCTTTAGGAGTACCCCCTTCACTAACATTTGGAGAAAAATACAATTTACAAATGATGTACTGTATAGGTGTTTGGCCCCATTTGAGAAACACTGTCCTAGCTCATAGACTTTCTCCTACATTATCTCCTATTCTGTCTCTTAGCTCCCAGATTGTCTCCTAGCTTCTACTCTGTGTCCTAGCTCTTACACTGTCTCCTACATTGTCTTCTAGCTCCTACACTGTCTCCTAGCTTCTACTCTGTCTCATAGCTCTTCAACTGTCTCCTACATTGTCTCCTAGCTGCTTCTGTCTCCTTGCCCCTAGACTGTCTCCTACACTGTCTATGACCAAAGCGGGCATGGTTTTCCCTGTTTGGATTTGGAGAATAATTACATATTTGACAGCAGGCCATTGTCTTCAATAAACTACTAAATAAAACTGTTGAAGATAGAAAATATATATTATTACTATTATTAAAAAGATACACTCGTTTATTTCCAAAAATTCCAGTAAATTTTTGTTAAATAAGACATATCAGCTCTTTTTCTATTTAGAAACCCTCTAGCCCCAGGCCCTACCTCTGAAGTTTGGTAGAGATGACAGTGTGTATATATAGAAAGTAAGTAAAGATAGAAAGTCAATACATAAGCAGTATGAAGCTGGGAGCGCTGAAATACAATCTTAGATTACCCTTGAGGACAAACCCCCATGCCCCATTCAACCACAATGAGCAGAGTCCAAATTTACAATGCTAATCCCTGTATATTTACACACACACACACACACACACACACACACACACACACACACACACACACACACACACACACACACACACACACACACACACACACACACACACACACATACACACACACACAGATATAGATCTCAGGGCAGCAAATTGAAATGGCACCTCAAATATAGAATATGTCACATCAGGGGGGTTTAATATGGAGGAATTTGCAGCTGATGAGAAGGAGACATTTTTATCTGCGGTGACTATAAAAAGGATTTCAGTCTCTGGTAAGGTCCTTATCTGGTTGTCCTCTATGGGGGATTCTGTGTGTGGGTGTGTGTGTGTGTGCATGTGTGCCTGTGGCAGTGTTTCCCTTTTTTCTACATAACCACATTTTTTTAAATTAAATAATCCCACGGCACACCAATATCCTGTTCAAAGCGAACAAATCTTTAAAATTATTTCCTGAAAAAGTGGGCGAGTGAGTAAATGTTCAATTCAAAAACTGAAAATAATTACTGCAGATCAAAAAACAAAAACACGAGCCATTTCGCACAATTCATATTGAATGTTACTGATTTGTTCTTTGCATTACACTTAAATAAATAGCTTTGACAGGATAAAATGATTCTTGTGAGAGATGGAACTCTCACAGCTCAGAGCCGACTGACCATTCTCACAGCCGTTCGTCAGAAATCCTCCCTCACTCAGCGGGCTTTACACTTACAGAATCCAAACAAAATAAAAATAGGAAAGTCAAATGACTCATTTTACTGAATGACTCAAAAATGAATGATAAAAAAAGAGTCAAACCTTTCATCACTACGTATAGTCGTTACTTTCAGAGTGAAAAAATGTTCTCATTAACACAAAGTTGGTATTCCGGCTTAAACTGATGAATTTGATTAATTATTACAGCCTTGCAATCTTGCAACACATTAAGATAATTTCCATTAATAAATTTTTTTAAGTGGAATTTGAAATATTTTCATGCTACACTTGGCAAGCTCTCACGGCACATTAGTGTGCCACGTCACAGTGGTTGAAAAACACTGCCATAGGGATCCATGAAGGAAAAAGAGGTTCCTCAGCCAATAATAGTCGGCATAAAAAAGTTTGGGAACTGTTATGCTCATGCATTTGAATCATTAAAAAGCTTTGTAAAATTGACAAGGCAACTTGCCTGCAGGCTGGTGATGGTGAGGCGGCGGGCATCGCCAGACAGCGTAGCGATGGGAACGATGAAGGGGGAGTCCGGGATGTGTTCGTCATTGAACTTAATGGACACCTCGTAGTCCCCTGGAGGGTGAGACAAGTCCTTAATTATTAATTATGTAAACAGGGAATGTCATGGGTTTGTCCAAATGTATTTTTATTTTTTTGTAGTGCAAAATAATGAATTAAAGGTTATATACTGCTTTTACTGCCTTAAAAATAACATTTCTGTCTATAAAGATCCCTTTTAACAACATCTAAAGTGAGCGACCCATTTATTCTCAATGTAGAAACCTTTAGTTTTATTTTTGGCTTACTGACACAAGAAATGAAACTGCTCAGGTGTCAAAAGCCAGCATTTGGGATTGATAGGATACCCGATACAATCGTTGCAATTTTGTCAATAACATAAAAGAAGATGAATCTATTGACATCCCTAATACGCGTATTTTCGCGACTATAAGGCGCATATAAACGTCTTTTTTTTCCCTCAAAATGTGCGGCGCGCCCTATAGTGCGGTGCGCCCTATGTGTGTTGTTACTGCGGACGTTGTTGAGACCACCATGAGAACGTTAAAGGGGGAAGTGTGGGCGTGGATTGTGTATAAAAGAACAGGTATGTGCTTTATGCAGAACATTGTTGTCTTAACAACCCTTAAAATGGCAAAGAGACACGCCTATGAAGCACAGTTTAAACTGAAAGCTATCAGCTACGCAGAGGAACATGGAAATCGAGCAGCCGCGAGAGAATTCAAGATTAATGAATCGATGGTTTGCAAGTGGAGGAAGATGGAAAACGAACTCCGACAGGTGAAGAAGACGCAGCTGAGTTTCCGCGGACATAAGGCGAGGTGGCCCGAGTTGGAGGAAAGACTCGAGCGGTGGATCATCGAGCAAAGAACGAGTGGGGCGAGCGTTTCGACGGTCACTGTTCGACTAAAAGCAGTAACGCTAGCGGAAGAAATGAAAATTGAACATTTTCAAGGAGGTCCGTCGTGGTGCTTTCGTTTTATGAAACGGTGCCATTTTTCCATCCGGACCAGGACTACAGTAGCGCAGCAACGTCCAGCGGATTATAATGAAAAGCTGGCGAGCTTCCACTCCTACTGCAGCAAACACATCGCCGACAAACGCATCCAGCCAAGCCACATCACCAACATGGACGAGGTGCCGCTCACTTTCGACATCCCGGTGAATCACACGGTGGAGAAGAAGGGGACCAGCACGGTAGCGATACGCACAACGGGGTATGAAAAGGCGTCGTTTACTGTTGTGCTTGGCTGCCACGCAAATGGACAGAAACTGCCGCCTATGGTGATTTTTAAGAGAAAGACTTTGCCTAAGAGACTTTTCCAGCTGGAGTCGTTATTAAGGCAAATGAAAAGAGCTGGATGGATGAGGAGATGATGAAAGAGTGGCTGAGGGAGGTGTATGTAAGGAGACCAGGTGGTTTTTTCCACGCATCACCATCGCTGTTAATCTGTGACTCCATGCGTGCCCATCTCACAGCCGATGTGAAAAACAAGGTGAAACAAATGAACGCTGTGCTTGCTGTTATTCCGGGAGGTCTGACAAAGGAACTTCAACCGCTCGACATCGGTGTGAACCGGCCGTTCAAAGTAAGGCTGCGAGCGGCGTGGGAGCGATGGATGACCGACAGAGACCACAGTTTCACGAAAAGTGGAAGGCAGCGCCGGGCAAGTTACGCCACAGTTTGCGGATCGATTGTAGATGCTTGGGCTAACCTGTCTGCTGGCACTGTTGTTCGAGCTTTCGCAAAAGCCGGCATCATTTCCGAGGAGCCGCACGGCACGGAAAGTGACTCTGACAGCGAAGAAGGGGAAACTGGCATGTCTGATTTAGCGCAGCTGTTTAATTCAGAAACAGAGGATGATGACTTCGATGGGTTTGATTAATACTTTGTAATAAATACATGAATAAAGCACAAACATACTCAGTTTTGCTCCCGCTCTATTTTTAAATACGCAGTAGAGGTATTTAAACGTAGCAGAGGATATGTACCGGTATATAAAACCCGCGCCCTATAATCCGGTGCGCCTTATGTGTGTGTTAAATACAGTCTCAGTTAATGGCACACATAACTGAGACTGCGCCTTTTAGTACGGTGGTTATATATATATAAATCAATATATCATCTATATAGTATTATCTTTACATGCTCTACTTTTCCTATATTGGGAAAAAAGGTAAAGTACAAAAGGCGGTTAGGTATAAGTAGTACAATTGTAACATTTTATATGCTAATATATATATATATATATTTTATATATATATAGTATACCAGGCTCCTGGACAATATAGGCCACTCCACAGGAGCCATCTTTCCTGTCCTCAAAGCTGATCTCAGCCTTGCTGGGGCCCTCCACAGCGATGGACAGCCCCCCGGCCCCAGCCTCTCTGGTCCAGATGCTGAACTCAGCTGCGAAGGGAGACACAAATGCAAAAGGTTTACTACGGCCCACCGTGGCCTAACCCAGTACTGCGTTTTCAAATTTCAAGAGACAAAATAATGAGCTAAAGCCTCTGACCCACCTGGTATCCCCGCCACGCCACGGTCCAGTCCTGTACCACCGGCCCGCACTTTGTGGGACCCGCCCTCTCCGAGGGGTCCCACAGTGAACTGGAAGGGGCTCCCGGGCACATGCTGCTCCCGGTACTTGACGTTGACGGTGTGCGGCCCCATCTCCTGGGGGACGAACCGGACGCTGTAGGTGCTGTCCTCCCCCCTGATGATCTCGGCATCCTCGGTCTTACCGGCAGGGCTCGTCACCTGAGCCGTCATCTCCTGGCCCCCCGTCTCACCTGAGGTGGGGAGGGAGAATTCAGAAGGAGGAACAACCACACGAGGAGAAGGAAGAGAAAAACTATATTGATTGCCTTTTTTTAGTGTTGATGCCACACTAAGGTTAGGAAGGTTGAATCCAGATACCATGCAGTCCGACAAAAACTGCATATCTCACAACAAGCAAACCTTCATTAGTGAGATTTATATATATATATTTATATATATATATATATATACTGTATATATACTGTATATACAAATATACACCAAAAATGTATATAGTGATTGAATAACAAACAAAATATAAAAATAAATTGCAATTAAACTACAAATAATACTTCAATTTTATTAATTGGAAAATAAATTAAAACTGGCATGCAGTCCCAGACCTAACTGACCATAAAAAAAATATATATTTTAAATAATTTGAAATTGAAATAGAAAGGACCCTAGTTCCCAAAATGGCATGCAGTTCATATAGTTTGTTCCTATAGTTGACCTCAGTTTGGGAACCCCTGGTCACACACACACACACACACACACACACACACACACACACACACACACACACACACACACACACACACACACACACACACACACACAAACACACACACATGCAGTTTCTGCAGGTTTAGACAAATTCAATTCAAATTTTAAGAACTTTTTAAGACTATTATTAAAGCAATTTAAGACCTATTTCACATTCAACATGACAAAAAAAAGGTCACAAATTACAGTTTTCCAAGTTCCCGTGAGCAGCATCACTTCCGACACAAATAACAGTTTTCCAAGTTCCCGTGAACGCATCTTCCTGCTTGGGAGCGCTTTCAACTGAAGAGCCGTGTCCGCGTCTTCTCACGTTATACCAGAAAACATGTCCACCAGTTAATCAATCACAGATAGCGTTGTTCTCTCGGACAGATAAAAAAATATAAATAAAAAAATGCAAAAATGGGTCGTCCCCCTACAATAAAAAAGAACTCTTCAGATCTGGACGAGTCACCCAAATTGACGTGAAAAATAACTCCATAATCCAATCAATTTTAAGGACTGTCAAAATCGTATTTAACACATTTTAAGGCCTAAAATTGACAGCATTGGATTTTAGACTTTTTAAGACTTTTTAAGGACCCCCGGAAACCCTGACACACACACACACACACACACACACACACACAAACACACACACATGGACACAAAAGTATAAGTAAAACCTATGTTATTATGTATTAATAAAACTTATAAATAAAAACAATATCAACCATACAATGCACAGCAGCGCAAAGAAAACATCTTTAGTTGTTGAGGAACACTTGGAACACACAACCACATGCACAAACACACACACACACACACACACACACCCTCTTGCAGCGGCTGCTGCCGGGCCGCCTGCATCCCTCCGAACCCCGCCAGGGTCTCCCGGCCCAGGAAGTCTCCGAACACATCCCTGAAGGGGTCTCCGCCCACCTGGGTGCTCTCCTCCACACGCACCTCCCTCTTGGTCTCCCCCCCGCGGGTCTTGCTGATCTCCGTGCGCTCCGTGCGTGTGTACGTGTGGCTGCTGCGGGCAAACGTGCGGGTCACCCGCTCTTGGGCAGACACCATCTGAAACCAGTTTCCTGCGCAGGTGTGTGTGTGTGTGTATGTGTTTTAGTAGGGTGGGCAAGTGTGGAGGAGTGGGAAATAAGGAGGACAAAATAAAAGCCCAGAAAGAAAGGGAAAAAGGTAAAGAATATAAGGAGGGGAAAAGATATGGGTGCCTTGGAGAACCGGGTGATAAGTCAATATTGCATTGACAGCCGAGCGCCAGAATTAATTTTAAAGTGTTTGTTGGCACTGCAACCCATAAATAATGTATATTTTCCACAAATTAGCTTATCTCGTAAATAACGTATGAAATTGTTATAAGGTTTTAAACAAATTAATAAACATGTATACAGTGCATATTTAGCTTGACCTTTTACACAATGCTTTTAGTGATAAATGCTTTTAAATCAATGAAAAACATTGTTATTATTTGTAAACTAACTTTTTGGGGCAATTTTAATTTGTTGTCATTATTATTTGTAAACAACAAAATGTAAACGTGCTGCTTCCCTTTTTGGTAAATATAATTCACCAATACGAGGAGACAGTTCATTCTCAAACAAACAAACAATGAGACTGATAGCAGTCAGCTGACGTTATAGAAAAAAATTGTGAGCGATACGATAATTAAGGAGTGAAGAATTTATAAAAAACAAATAAAATAAAAGTTTGTTTGGGGTCCAATGTTGATACTTTACTTCAGCGTGTTTATACCAGCAAACTTTTATTAAGATGGATTTGATTATTTTCGGCCGACCAATTCTCCGCTATCGCCCCGCCCCGGCCCTCGCGGTGTCGGCGAAGAGTAAATGCAGCGATGTGGGGAACATAGGACAGGATAGTTGGGATCATAAGACTTACAGTAGATGGAACGACAACAACAAGAAATTACGCCCTCCATCTTTCAGTTCATGTCGCCCACCTGGTATTTTGAGGTTGAGGTCGCAGGTGCTGCCCACGGAGGCAATGGACGGAGCCTGCCTCTTCCTTGTGATGCTCTCCTTCATCCTGCCCTCACCAAACACCTTCACCGTGAATGGACTTCCTGTCAGTTTTTTGAGTATTAAAACATGTTATCCGGGTAAAATAATCTAAGCTATGACCCAGCACTTGTCGGCTGGGTCCAGCTTTAGAATGGAAGTTTGGTTGGAACAGGACAATAGATGTTCCTCACTTCAATACAAGGACTGTTTTTGAAGTTATGTTGTTGAGTCAGGCTAGTAGCAACATGTTGAAACGAGTTCTAAATACTCTCTTTATTGATAATTGATAGCTTAGATTCAACCACATAGTGTTTCTTGGATGCACCTGAGCGGGACATTTCAATGTCTTTGTATTTCAGTCTAAAGTATACTTTTGATGGCTGATTTGTGAAAGTGTCGGAGGTCAATGAATATCAATGTCTAACAATCTCAGTTTGTTATAAAAAGCTTCAGCTACAGCAGCAAAAAGCAGTAGTAGCAGTAAAAGCTACAGTAGATTCTAGTGGAAGTCGGTTGTCAGTATATGGGGTTATATCAAGGAAAGGAACACGTGGTCAAAACAGTTCTCCAAAATGTTCATATCAGTTGCTTCAGTTTTTGTGGTTAATTATATTCAAGCCCGTGGTCCTCATGATCAATCCCACATGACCTGCATGACTACCCTCACATGACCCACAGGACAAGAAACTTGCTGACATGTTAAAGTGAGCCATAAGTGGTAACTATTAACCCCCATATAACAAAATTCCTGATTACATGTAGTTTTCAGCTATAAGCCCATCAATATTCAAGTTGTGTGTATTAAAAAACCATTAAAAAAAAATATACGCTAGGAAATCTCAAAAATACTGGTGTCAAGGAAAAGGGCAGAAGAAATGATTACTCTGCAGAACATCCCCGAAAAAAGACACCAATATTTCAGAGACCTCAAAGAATTCCCTGAAAAATAGGTGCATCCCAAAGATTGACTGGTTCCTTGGGATACATCCCAAAAGACTGTGATTGGCTCTTTGTACCGAAAGGGGCAGGGCTGGTTCTAGAAGTTTATATAAGGAGGACTAAAAGTACAGTTCGCCCATCGGCTTCCGGACCCTTCTCACTTTTTATTGCTGTACTTGACTCTCAGATGCACAATAAACCTCTTTGCATTGGACTCTGCAAGGTTCCTGTGTTTTTCTTCCAAGTTTTGAGACCTGAACAGAAAAAGTGTCATCCAGAGATCCAGACTTTTTCCTGGCCCAGGTCTGGACCTTTTTGGTCATGACAAACCAGGAGAGAAGGACGACCAAGACCGATGCCCGGATCCTGTGGGGGACCAGCCTGCACCTCAGAAACACGACTGGTCACCACATTTAAAGGTTAACAGAGCCTTTTTTTTCTTCTGCAAATTTGCAGGAGTGCAGGACTCCACCCAGGGTGCAGGTATTAGAAAAGTATTTTCTCCAATGAACCTAAATTATTGACCTAGTTTAAAGATCACTGTGATCATAAACTGAATCAGAAAAAGGAACTTAAACAGAGGCTGATGCGAATAATCTATGTGCATATCTGTTATGAGAAAAACATGGTGTTGAAAGTATGAATGATCTCCTGTTGAATGTGGTTATAATTGGTTGGTTTGTGGTCTGTCTTGTGAATGCTGGGGGATTGGTTTGGCTAATACTAACCGCTGCCGAACACACAGAAGAACCATAGAGAAAAGAGTGTAGAATTACCTATAAAAACACATCTGGCCCGTAGTACCCTAGTCGCGTTTACGGTATTGAGGAGAAAAGTTCTTTGTCTTTGAAAAGTTCTTATTCAATGAAATGCCTTCGCAGCCCTATGTTGCGACGTCCCAAGTGAAGGAGAGGGCTGAACGGACAGGGAGTTGATTAAGATTAGGAATTGCCTCAGGGACAGGAAATCACGCACGTTGCAAGAGGGGCTTAGGGCAGTAACACTTGACCAAGAAAAGTCTATATAAGTGCTTGTAAATATTGCTTGTAAATGTGACCCACCGTAGCAAAACCTGATTCGTCGCGGATTTATAAACTTGAAAAAACCTTTTAAGAAGGAAAATGAGATTTTTCCAGATTTTTGTTCCTTTGTGGTTTTTTTTAATCTCTCAACATATTTTCAAAACTGAGTTCGATTTGTAAATAGTAGATAAACGTTAAACCGTCACGTTAAATATTCCCATTAAATTACATGGGGAAACAGTTCACTTACGGAGACGCTGACTTCCGCTTTACTTCAGTAAACCGTTAGTTAAAGTGCAGGACGAGGAGCCTTCAGTTTCACTTTTCTGTGAAAACTTTCATCTCTGTGTTGTTATGGATGACGAGAAGCAGGTGGCGGAATTTCTAAATCATATTGCAGTCCTTTATCTGACCAGTGTGATAGATCCAAGTCAGGCTAAGCAGCTCGTTCTGGACTACATTTTCTGTGATGATAGTTCTTCTCTCTCTCGCTCTCTCTCTCTGTAGCTGGGGTAGGGTTGGTGTTAGCTCACATAATAACTCCAAGAACTTCAAAGATATTTGGCATACGCACATTTATATAATAAATGAAACACAGAGGTTGATATACAAAGACAATTGTTATGGACAGACTGTACCTTTTGTTGTGTTGTGTTGTTACTGTTAAATAAAAGCCTTTTTAAAAACAAAGATGTGTGTCGATGACGCTGCTCAACATTCCCCCAAAAGACAAAAACAATGCAGAGATTGCCCCATTCATCAGGGTGTCAAGTGGCCATGTGGCAAGTAGCCATGCGGCTTTGTTGGTCTCCAACTCATTTGAATTCTGGGAGCTGGGTTTTGCTGTACTTTTCAAATTAACTTTTGTACAAGGTACAGTGGGGGAAAAAAAGTATTTAGTCAGCCACCAATTGTGCAAGTTCTCCCACTTAAAAATGCCTGTAATTTTCATCATAGGTACACTTCGACTATGAGAGGCAGAATGGGGGGAAAGAATCCAGGAAATCACATTGTAGGATTTTCAATGAATTAACTGGTAAATTCCTCTGTAAAATAAGTATTTGGTCACCCACAAACAAGCAAGATTTCTGGCTTTCACAGACCTGTAACTTTTTCTTTAAGAGGCTCCTCTGTCCTCCACTCGTTACCTGTATTAATGGCACCTGTTTGAACTCGTTATCAGTATAAAAGACACCTGTCCACAACCTCAAACAGTCACACTCCAAACTCCACTATGGGCAAGACCAAAGAGCTGTCAAAGGACACCAGAAACAAAATTGTAGACCTGCACCAGGCTGGGAAGACTGAATCTGCAATAGGTAAGCAGCTTGTTGTGAAGAAATCAACTGTGGGAGCAATTATTAGAAAATGGAAGACATACAAGACCACTGATAATCTCCCTCGATCTGGGGCTCCACGCAAGATCTCACCCCGTGGGGTCAAAATGATCACAAGAACGGTGAGCAACATCCCAGGACCACACGGGGGGACCTAGTGAATGACCTGCAGAGAGCTGGGACCAAAGCAACAAAGGCTACCATCAGTAACACACTACGCCGCCAGGGACTCAAATCCTGCAGTGCCAGACGTGTCCCCCTGCTTAAGCCAGTACATGTCCAGGCCCGTCTGAAGTTTGCTAGAGAGCATTTGGATGATCCAGAAGAGGATTGGGAGAATTTCATATGGTCAGATGAAACCAAAATAGAACTTTTGGGTAAAAACTCAACTTGTCGTGTTTGGAGGAGAAAGAAAGCTGAGTTGCATCCAAAGAACACCATACCTACTGTGAAGCATGGGGGTGGAAACATCATGCTTTGGGGCTGTTTTTCTGCAAAGGGACCAGGACGACTGATCCGTGTAAAGGAAAGAATGAATGGGGCCATGTATCGTGGGATTTTCAGTGAAAACCTCCTTCCATCAGCAAGGGCATTGAAGATGAAACGTGGCTGGGTCTTTCAGCTTGACAATGATCCCAAACACACCGCCCGGGCAACGAAGGAGTGGCTTCGTAAGAAGCATTTCAAGGTCCTGGAGTGGCCTAGCCATCTCCAGATCTCAACCCCATAGAAAATCCTGGAGTTGAAAGTCTGTGTTGCCCAGCGACAGCCCCAAAACATCACTGCTCCAGAGGAGATCTGCATGGAGGAATGGGCCAAAATACCAGCAACAGTGTGGGAAAACCTTGTGAAGACTTACAGAAAACGTTTGACCTCTGTCATTGCAAACAAACGGTATATAACAAAGTATTGAGATGAACTTTTGTTATTGACCAAATACTTATTTTCCACCATAATTTGCAAATAAATTCTTTAAAAATCAGACAGTGATTTTCTGGATTTTGATGAAAATAACAGGCCTCTCTCATCGTTTTAAGTGGGAGAACTTGCACAATTGGTGGCTGACTAAATACTTTTTTGCCCCACTGTATGTGTACTTTGTTTTTCTGATAAAGGCTAAGAGTTCATCTTAAAAAAGACATGAACTAGTCACTTCCTGTGCCATAATGTGAAGAGGAGAAAGGCAACATGTCTCGACCATCAGATAAGGGAACTTCAACAGATGATCTGTCTTAACGAAATTGTCTCACCATCCCATTAAACCCAATATTCGGGGTACCAGAGGGGTTTGCTATAGAGGGCCATGACAGACGGATGCCAAATCCATGGCTGAGTACCACCGTCAACCTCAGGCGAGTCGGGTGGGAAACAGGCAAGTGGGCACACATAATCAGACACCCTGAAGAAGAGGGGTCAGTAAGGTTAGAATATAACCCCACATAAGGGAATAAATTCAAACCTGGAGTGAGGGAAAATAATTGTTCTAATTACAAGGGAACTAGACGAGGAACTAGAAATACCCAGGTCTCTAGCAAGTAGCGCACAACAAGGCTATATGGGGGCCGGCAAAGGGAAGAGTAAAGGGGGGTCAGCAGACAGCAGGGAAAAGGGATCCCCAGTGAAGCTAATAATAAGGTGCCATCCGGATCACAATAAACAAATCCAAAACTACATGAAAAAATGGCATGACAGAAACCCACATTGGCAAAAAGAGGGCACTTTTAACATGTGTCACAACGAGATGGAGACTAACATAAAGCCGAATTAGAGAAACTGTTGTCAGAAGTGGAGAAGATGCTCGCAAACATGACAGTGGAGCTCCAAGACCAACATGGGAAGACATCCAAACCCAGAGTGACACCTGCAGGGAAATCAGGTGGAGGCCTAGACAGCACATGGAAACCACAAGAAGACGGGGAGATACTGCACCTGCGGGTGGCAGGAACATTGAGCTCCCACAGTACTGGAGAAGAAAACAAAGGACAAAGAAACAGAGGCACAACCACGACATGGCAGCAAGAATAACAGACAATGTGGAAGAGGGACAGAACACGGCTGCAGAGAAGACCCAGTACCGATTATGAGCAAAAGGACCCTCTAGTGAACAAAGGACATCATATATCCATCAAAGAGGATATATTGTTACACACACAACTCATGGTAACATAACAAAGCAAAGTAATTAATAAAATTCCCATCACTGGACGCGACAACATTATGTACCATAATCATTACCACCGTTCAAGCAGCACTATCGCCCATTCATGTGCATGTCAACCCCTCAGGGGACAATAACTGCCCCACCCCCCAGGCAGAGGGCGCACAATGCTGCAGGGAAGAACACAATACAAATGCTCCCAATCCAATACAAATGCTCCCAATCCAATACAAATGCTCCCAATCCAACCCAAACAACCCAGACGGTTACAAACCGAATAACTCGTGTTGAGGGTGTGGGCGAACAGGCCACCTAAGAAGGGACAGTCCAATAAATCCTTGGGAGATCCCAAGGAACCCAAGGGAGGGCCCACCTCCAAATTGACAATACTAGGGGTGCCCAGAGAAGCCAGTGGGGGAAGTTATATCACCAGTCATCTTATCAGAACCACGGGGAAGAACCCACCATACCCATTCTAATACAATTTAAAAAAACACACCTTAATGGTAGACACAGGTGCGACATACTCATGCATTGGGAAAAACAGCTTCAGTAACCTCCTCTTCAGTTCCTCATTCAGAACATTAGTCAATCACTTCTCTGGGACATGAGAAGTGATACCGCTCACACAGCCGATCCCAATGCTGATCGCAGGACACACTATAGTTGTACCCCGACTATACTTGGCCAACACTCAATCTGCTGGGAAGAGACATCCTGTGCCCCCTCAAAGCTAATATAATGTGCACAGCCGATGGACTGTATGTAGACTTTCCTGAAGAACCCCCCACAGGCTGCTGCCCGTGGCAACCCAAACTGAAACCAGCAACTGGAAACAGCCAGTCGTATACTGGCTATGACTGACAGCGCAAGATTCAGCACTACACCAGCACTGGCACACATGGGAGCCATGGGTGCGAGGCAAATTAGGAAGAGTCAACGAACCACAACTGCCACTAAACTGCACGCTTCTGTATGATGGACCTCAACATCACACAGACTACGATGCATGCTGGAAGGAGCTGATCAACAGTAAACAATGCTCCACTGTCAGCCGGGACATATATGTCGGGCCACAAGCTGCGGCAGCAGCTGTAACACTACCACCGAAACTGCAGGAGTGGTTCCAAGTCCAGAACTCGCCCCCCCACATCATCATCATCATTCATTCATTAATTCATGAATAAGGTCTCATGGTCAAAACAGCACTACGAGTGCTCAATTGGAAGCCAACTGGCAACAGGTACATCCATGTCTCTCCCGACAATCAATACATCAGGATATCAGGGCTAGTTTCTGACATACAGCGTACTGATGACTGGATGCATTCCAGCCAGACAGCTTATAGCCTCAGAGCATGAGATCTTACTAAACCAAGTACGACAGGAAGTATGGTCCAAACGCAAGACATATGTCGGATGTGTAAAATCAGCAGAGCCTGTATGCATTAAAAAAAAAAAAAAAAAAAAAAGAGCCAACGACAAAGCTAGCGGTCAAGAAAAATATATTTGGATAAAAAGAGGGCCAATTCTGAATACACAAGATGGGCCCCAAAAGGCCTGTGGCGGAGCCATGATGGCCATTTTGTGCTACCCATGTCACTGCTATGGTTTTCCATCAGGAATGTGCATATAGACTATTGTGCAAGGGGGGGAGGGTTATAAGACACCTCAAAGTTGTATGGTGGTCACCATTGTTTTTGCAGCCAGAGTTGAGAGAACATTGCATGAGTGTGAAGTATGTGCACATTACAACATCAGGAAAGCATTTTAGGCCCCTGTAGCATACATTCCACCACCAGATGGTCCTTTCAGACATTTAATGATAGACGGTGTGGACATGACGCAACGCATATGGAGAAAGAGATACATCCTGGTAGTAGTCTGTCATTTCAGCAGGTGGGTTGAGGCACTACCCACACCAGGGCCAGATTTCAGATCAGGTATTTCCAAGACTTCCATTCCCAATAGCGTAAGCTCGGACAACGGTCCACACTTTGTGGCAGAAACATTCAGGACAGCGTTAAAAATGCTAGGAAACAAAGATTTAGATGCCTTTATCATCCTCAGTCGCAAGGGACAGTCAAGGGTGATAATGGAATTTTGAAGGCCAAACAAGCCAAGATAATGGAATGGAAATAGGATGCGCCCTTGCCACTAGCACTACTGTACATGTGATCAAGCACTAACAGGATAACATACCTAACTCTGCATGAAATGCTTCCGGGTTGACCCATGCCTGTGCCTTACCTCAGAGGTCCATATGAAGGACCTCCCCTTGAACAACTCGAAAGGGAGCTGCAAAGCTACCTATCACATCTAACACAAATACATAAAGCTGTGTTCCAACAGGTGAAAGGTGACACAGACAACAGAGAAGCAGACATCCCAGAGGACCAACAAAGAATAAAACCAGGGGACTGGGTATAGGTCAAGGTGTTCAAAAGAAAGTGGAAACAACCTAGGCATGAGGGGGCTTTAAAAGACTGTTTAGCAACCAGAACTGCCCTCAAAGTAGAAGGTAAGAAATTCCACTCAGGAACAACAGGCCCTGTGGCGGAAGGGGCAGGTGAAACCATCCCGCAGGGACAGGAAGGGGCAGGTGAGACTGTCGCACAGGGACAGGAGCGCCGCAGTGATTTGGAAGGTGACACCTCCCCACAGGGAGAAAGACGATCCAGGAGATTGGCTGCCAGGGGAAATGTCACAGGGCAAGAAATCAGGGACACCACAAGCAGCAGTCCAACAAGTAGCAGCTCTGCAAACGGTGAGACCACTAGCCCAGCAGGAAGTCAGAGTGAATAGGAAACCAGTCCCGGAGAGGGAGGGTCAGCAATATGACAGCATTAAACTTGATCACGAGGAAAGGGCCAAAGAAATGAGACCTAGGTGACCAGCAAGGGCACTAGCAGCAGCTGCACTAATACTGACATTAATGTTGTTTCCAACCATAGGTAACAGGGCAAAGGTACTGCCAGCCAATGATACAGTAGTGCTAGGAGAAATAAAAAGAACCCACAAGGGCTGATTACGATCACCACACAAGGTCACAGGGAAAAAAGGGACAGATGGACAAAGCATCAGGTAGGGCTGAGCAAACAAAAAACGTCACAGTGAAGGTCCAACATGTTCTACAAATGGCTAGAGTTTTTGGCTAAACAAGTAAGTCAGAAAACCTGCGTGACATGTTCTGGTTTTGCGAGAAAAATGAACAAGTTGTGTCCCAGCTCTGGCCTAACTGGACAGGAATTTGTGCCCCAGTCCTGCTAACAGGACAATTGACAATACTAGCCCCTCCACCAGAGGAAGCATTGTCGTGACCAAAAAGGTCCAGACCTGGGCCAGGAAAAAGTCTGGATTGCTGGACGACACTTTTTCTAGTCAGGTCTCAAAAACCTGGAGGAAAAACACAGGAACCATACAAAGTCTGATGCAAAGAGGTATATTATGTATCTGAGAGTCAAGTACAGCAATAAACAGTGAGTAGGCTCTGGAAACCGACTGACAAACTGTACTTTTGGTCCTCCTTATACTGTATACCCAAGATGTTCCCTCCTTCTAGTACATGCCCTGTTCCTTTTGGTACAAAGAGCCAATCACAGTCTTGTGGGATGTATCCCAAGGAACAAATCACAGTCTTTGGGATGCACCTATTTTCAGGGAATTTTTTGAGGTCCCTGAAATATTGGTGTCTTTTTTCGGGCATGTGCTGCAGAGTAATCAGAGAAGCAGAGTAATTCGTCTGCCCTTTTCCTTGACACCAGTATTTTTGGGATTACCTAGTGAATATATTTTTTTATGTTTTTTAATACACACTACTTGAATATTTATGGTCTTATGGCTTAAAATGTAATCAGGTTTTTCCTTATATGGGGGTTAATAGTTACATGGACTATAGTTACATGGACTTATGGCTCAAATATAACACGTCAGCAGGTCTTGTCATGTGGGTTATGTGAGGGTCATTGTTGACCACTTATGGCTCACTTTAATATGTCAGCAAGTTTCTTGCCCTGTGGGTCATGTGAGGGTAGTCATGCAGGTCATGTGGGGGTTGTCATGCGGGCCATGTGGTTGATTATAAATAACAACACAGTATTGCCTCACACTGGAACTTGTATGGAGACTCACAGTAGCTGTTAACAGCTGGCCGACTCTCTACTTACTGCCGAGATACGGCTTGCAAAACATACAGATACAACCTTAAAAAGGTTATAACTGAGTCAATTCAATTGCGATCTCTCACTAAGTGTTATCTGAAATCTGAAAAGAGTGTGGAATTGGTACCTGGCACGTGCTGGTCCGCAAACTTGATGTTGATGATGTAGTTTCCGGGCTCCGTGGGACAGTAGGTAACCTTGCATGTACCATCCTCCACGTCCTCACAGTTAATGTCCACCTTGCTGGGCCCTTCGATTGACAGGCCCAGACCACCATAGCCTAAAGGACAGATTGAAGGTAACACTGTAGCTGAGTTTTTAAGAAAAGTGAAAACTTTACATATCATGTAGTTTTCACACAACCACCAGAAGTGACTAACTTAAGTTTAGTGCCTGTATACTGATTGGAAGCAATGGTGTCTTGAATTGACAAAACAATAACACGGACTTACAGTTGAATTTGGGTTGAAGAAAATGGTCGCAACAAAGACTCTATCAGCGGTCAGTTATTTATTAATAATATTTTGGCATAATATTTAATATTCAAATATTCAATAATTATAATATTTCATATCAAATGTACATATTTATTTGATATCTAATATATCTAATACATAGAATATATAGATTTATAGATATATATGCATATCATACATATACAGTATATAGATATATATATAGATACATAGAAACTACATAGAAGCTACAAAGAAACTAAAATGAAGGATTGAAGCGATGAATGTCGATATGTCCAATTTAACATGAATAAGAGTAAATATGTAAGTCATAAATTGGGCAAACTTAAAAAAAGAATGTGAGGCAAATAGTTTGCTAGTAGCGTGCGCTGCCATGCTAGGCATGCAATTATAACATTATTTAAATTCAACATTCCATATTCTTTTACTGTACCTTTTTATTTAGTAAATAGCCGTGTAATAAGCGGGATAAAGTGCAACAAGCACCTGAACAGGATTCTAAAGAGGTGATACAAGACCAAACAAGGGGATACAATGGGTGATCCCTTATTTATTTAGGTGCTAAACAAAGGCGCAAAGGGAAGGTACTGTATAGTAAGATGAAAAATTAAAACAGCCAGGGCTCCAGAGGGTAAGAGTTAATGAGTATTGTGAATAAACGGCCTTTCTACTGCACCTGCGTTTCTTGTGTCTACAACAAATTCGGCCAACTCGAAAGTGTGTCCCTCCACCAGCCCCTGGCCATACACCTCGACCTTGCTGGCGTCCCCGATCTCGGACTGGCCCACCATGATCTTGAACGGGCTGTTAGTCACGTGCTTGCCATTCTTCTTCACGCTGACCACGTGCTCGCCCACCTCCTTAGGCGTGAAGGAGATGCCTGGAGGACAGGGAGCGGAGTGTCAAATGAAAAAGTGTATGTCGAGTGAATGTTGATGTAAAATGAGAGAACTGTTTTCATTTTTCCAATCACACAGAACATGTTGAAATGTTTATGACAAGGTCTATAAAGTATGTATTGGGTATAAATACCCCAATATAACCCCAATATATATATAACAAATTAACAACTAAATTGTATCTAGATAAATTCAACATCCATAGACATTTTCATAATAACTATATGGCAGTTATTTGTTTTTTGTTGGTTCAAAGCAAAATATCAAATGTATGTAAGTATCCAAATGTACACTTTGGGGGGGTTAATCTGGCGCTGCTCACATAGATGAAAAGCAGAATGCTGAAGGAAAATGCACCAGAGGATACATTTTATAAAATATATTGATATGTATTTTCATTTCAAAATGACCTGATGAGTATGTAATGATTTTAAGCATTTTATTTTGCCCGGCGTCTTTTTCCAGAGTGCCCTGCCTTTTTTGTCCCATTTTTCTACTCATTGTGGAAAAAGTGTTAAATAAATACAAAAGTGGCAATGTAAGGCTATCTTCCCAAAAAGATTGTTAGAATAGTTGATACAGTATGTTGATATTTGCGTGTAGAATACTGTGAAAGTAAGTCACAAAGCACAAACAAGTTCTCAACTTAGGCAGACATTGAAGCAATGCTAACGGCATTAGCTGACAAACTAACTAGTAAAGGTTAGCAAACTACATTATTTTTTGTGGAATTCTTTGTGGAGTTTTGTGGAATAAACTATTCTTAATTATTAAATTCAATATTCTATCTATGGTCAGTTATTTCTATATAATAAGCAATTGTCTGTAAAGACAATGGAAGACTTGAAGAGATGAATGTGGATATCAGATAACAATAAAAATATAAGTTATATGTAGGGCAAAGGTTTTTTTGTTAGCTATGTCGTTGTGGACTATTTTTCTTAGTGGAAGCTAAGAAGCGTTGCAGCATCATCTGATTGGCCATCGGGGGCACCGGGACAAATCCCGGTGGGCCGGTCTCTCTGTGGGCCACCTGAGCAGCCCATTATATAAAAACAAGACGGAGAGAGATCAGAGAGACCTGCCAGCCCATCTGCTGGCCCACTTTGATTATGCACAAACCCTCATAATCAAAGTGGCTGACAACGTGCGTCTCTCAACCCCGCCCCCATCGCAGCAGTCAATGGAAACAGGTGGATTCATGACCAAGTCGGCAAAAAATCTATCAATATTTCTTAATCAATTACATTATCCCTTATTTACATCTATTTATTATTTATACTATAATTTAATTATAATTTATTATCCCTTTTGTCCAAAGCGACTTAAATTAAGTATATTTTGTCGGACGATAGAAGGTTTAGCTGGCTGTGACTGTGATATACACAGTCACAGCCAGCTAAACCTTCTATCGTAATAAGTAGCTGTAGGGTTAGAGAATATACATTTTTTATCAAAATTTCTTATATAAACTAGTTATTTGTGCCCTGTCAGCACTTTTCTGTCAGAAACAGCCACCAGAAAGCTGCTAGAAAGTCAGCCATCACACAAAAACAGCAAAACTGGGGTGAGGAATAAACATCTGACTTACCGATGTGGCGGTTGGGCAGCCTCTTCAGTAGGCATGGCTCCTCGAGGCCAGACGGCGAGCGGATGCAAGCAGTCAGGCTGCCCAGGTCCGTCTCAGTGATCTTCAGGGAGACGTCTGTCGCCGTGCCGACGTTCAGCTGAGACATACGCATGGAGTCGTCGCCTGTGGATGGTTAGTGAAAGAGAAAATGACTGAGCGAGGAATTACACCAGGACAATGTTTGAGGTGTCCAAACGCTCATTGTGTTGCAAGTCCAAAAATGGAGGAAACACAAATAAATTCCGAACCAAAGATGCTTTTATCAAGCAAAATGTATCTGTCATTGAAGTGAGATGATTTTATTTGATGAGCTATTAAGTATATAGTAAATTATTTTATCAGCAGTTACAACAGTTTTTAATCCGAGATTCCCAGAATGTCCAAACACGTTTCTGAAGCTTAATGTGCATTTGTCGATTAATTGTTAAGGGAAACAGTTCACAGTTTGAAAAAAATTCAGATTTAATTTCAAAATATCTTTATTTATTTTGCATCGTTTGAGGCCAGTGTCTGTACTCCAGGCAAGGTGTACAGCAAGCATAGGCACAATTAATGAGCTAGAAATATAGCAGTGAGCAGGGATCCCTCCACTGGATAGAAGAGTAGAGCCCCCTGGGTGGATATAGGGGAGCTGGAGGGAGCACAGCAAAGCAGAAAGCAAAGTAGGTAGGGCAGGAGGGACTGGCTGCTTAAATTGGCCGGCCCATAAGGGCGTGGAGGCGCGTGCCGCTGCTGAGTTGTCTAACAGAACTAGCTTCGCAAGCTGTGTCTCATTTATCTTAAAGCCTTAAAAGGATTCTGCGAAACATTGTGTTAATAATGAAAATAATGAAAGCTGTCCTGAAATGTCTTTCTGGAGCAGACAGCATCAAAAGTCTGCAGGAAACATATGAATTACTTAATACTTGTTCACTAAAAGAAAGCTCTCGAACTTGCTTTCCCCCCAAGTAAGATAGTTGATGACATTCTCTTAAAGGTAGACGATTAATATTTATTACACAGATCTAGGCAAGTCAATTTAGCTCAGAAGAGAAAATGAAGTTAAAAATAAGTTTACTGTAGTTTATTTCCAAGATTCCTGGCTTTACAAAATGTGATTTCTTTGCATGTGTGTGTGTGTCAAAAGTAAGCGACAATAACTGATTCTCCTAACACAACACAACACACACACACACGCATACACACACACACACACACACACACACACACACACACACACACACACACACACACACACACACATCTGTTATCTTGGCTGTGAAGGGGCTAAAGCATGCGACAATAACTGATGGTCCTAACACAACACCAGACACACACACACACACACACACACACACACACACACACACACACACACACACACACCGGTTATCTTGGCTGTAAAGGGGCTGCCAGGAATGTGCTTGTCGTCGAACTTGACAATAATGTTGTAGTCTCCTGGGACAGTGGGCAGGTAGGATACGGTGCACGTCCCATCCTTGTTGTCCTTACAACTGATCTCTGCCTTGGACGGACCCTCCACCGCTAGAGACAGACCTCCTGGATGGAGATACAGGAGAGTGGAGGGGGAAAGAGGAGGAGAGGGGTGAAGGGGGGAAGAGAAAAGCAGAGAGGAGGGATGAGAGGAGAGGGAGGAGACAAAGGAGAGGAGAGAGTGGAGGAGAGGAGCATAGAGGATACGACAGTAGAGGCCAGGAGATGAAAGGAGAAGCGGATATGAGTGGAGAAAGTAGGAGAAGAGAAGGGAAGAGAGGAGAGGACGGGAGAAAAGAGTAAAGAAGAGGAGGAGCGGAGTAGAGAAGACAAGACCGTAGAAGAGAGAAGAGGAGAGGAGAATGGAGGACAGGAGAAGAGAGGAGAGGAGGGAGGAGAGGTGTGAGTTTTGGAAGTCTTAGCACTAATACCACCAGAAAACGGGCAGAAAAATGAGCTGTAAGTGGAAAGGGTACTGGGATACCTTCGCCGGCATCTTTGGTGACAATGGTGAAGGTGGCAGGTCGGTTTACGGTGCCATAGCTCAGGCCGGGGCCGTACGCCGTCACGTGGCCGCTGTTGATGGCGTCCACGTAGAACTGGAGCGGACTTCCTGTCAGGAAAAAAAATCCCTTAGCTCCTCGAAAGCAAATCAAAGGAATTCACTGAAACTTGGACAAAGCACTATGTAAGTATTACCTGGAATATGGTTGCCATCGTATTTGATGTCCATCTCGTGCAGGCCCTTCTCCGTGGGGGAATACTTCACGGTAACGGTCCCGTCCTTGTTGTCTGTGATGTTGGGCTGAGCGCTTCTACCAGAAGGCATCCGCACTACCCCTAGGGCCAAGATCAGAGCAGAACAGAACAGAGTCAGTATACCACCTTGTTGCAGTATTGACTTGCAAGAACAATGGCAGAAGAATCACCCCAAACATGACATTTTTTGTACCTGTGATCTCTCCTTTCTGCACGGTGAAGGGAATGACCAGATTGAATGGGCGGAGCATGGGCTCTACGGCGTCGCCCATGGCGACAGGCTCCTCTGTGGCCTGGTGCAGGGAAGGGTATGGGGAGAGGGGAGAATGTTAGAAACGAGTAATTGTACCGTGGGTATGCCAATTGAAGAATGAAGTGATGGATGGATGGATGGATGGATGGATGGGTGAATGGATGGGTGAATGGATGGATGGATGGAGAGGTGGAGAGCTGGGTAGAGCCAGAGTTCTACCACTAGGACAGATAGATTTTCAAATCAACATGTACAGTTGGAAAGATCATGCCATGGGAAGGCCGCAGTGGAAAACAGTGGAAATGCTGCCAATGGTCAAATCTAAAAATTAGCATTTTTAGAAGGTTTGTCAATGTAAAATAAGTGTTCTCCTGTCAGCAAACTGAAGACAGAAATGCAAGCGCATATGCAAGAAAGGTGTCAGCAATGAGGTTGAGGTCTACTTAAAAAGCGGCTTTTCCAGAAGTATAAGCAATGGTTTGATACCCAGTGGGGGGTGTAGCCCACATAGGGAGCATAGGACCGGTGTAGCTGTACGTTGTCACATGGTTCCTCGATTATAGCAATGGTGTCGCTGGCCTGGCAGGGAAAGGAACACCTATAGTTATAATCCTAACTCAAGGGTTTTTAATGCCCATGCTGTTTGAATTACCACATCGTGAAAAAAATCACATGGAAAGTAGGAATCATTTTAAAGCTAAATTGTCCACTCATAGCGAGGGAGTATTTAGCGACATGAAAAGCTTCAAATGCATCGCAGTACCTCCCTGTCACTCATCTACTTGTTGGGGGGTTATTTTGCTATAATGACCGCCTGGCGGCACATTATGCCTTATCCCACGTATATTTTCAAGTTATTTTACATAATCTATTTAAATTCAATGTGGTCGAAGCATACCACAGAATACTACAAAAAAGCTCACACGAGGTCACATGAGAACTATCGCTTCTACCATGATGTGACTCACCACCACGTGGAACGGGCTGTTGGGAATGTGCTCCCCGCCGAAGCGGATGGTGATGACATATTTTCCGGGCTCCGGCGCCGTGTAGTAAATGTCGAAGGTTCCGTCGGCATTCTCCACGACGTCCACATCCAGCTCGCCACCGTCAGGTGTGGACACCTTGCAGGTGACCTTCCCCTTCCCAGCGGCTTTGGCATCCACAGTGATGACTGTCTCTTCGCCGATCTGAATGGTGGGGCCCAGTCCTGACCCTGGCAGGGGCAAGGGATTATGGGGAGGTGAGATAAAAAAAAAGTTTAATTGGTCAGGGTTTTCTCAGTGACTCAAGCAGAAAAAAATGAATATGGCCGCCAAATTGTCATGTTAGGTTTGTGCACTCATAAATGGAAAGGTTATGTTATTGGGTACCTTCCCCATGTTCATACAAAGAATTTTTGTCTCATTAAATGATGATCCAATATGTCTGCCAGAGTCCAAAATGGCCGCCACAATATCGTTCGACAAATACAACGTACAGCATAATCCCTGTTTATGCAACTCACTACGAGGCCACACATAAATCTCATAAAGCCTCTAATGCCACTCACCTAATCCGTGACCTCCAATAGATACTGTAGGACAAAAAAAGGTGAGAAGTTGTGATTATCTCGCGATTGTAATCCCGCAACATCCTTCGTCATTTTGTGGCATTATGATGAGAATGCCAGAATTCTAAAGTATTCCGGGAGGGCGGCACTGACCTGTAACCAGGCACTTGCTGGCGTCTCCGGTGGGCAGTGCATGGATGCGGTAGGGCGAGTAGGGAATCTCATCCCCACCGTACTTGATGGTGATGGTATAGCGCCCTGCCATGTCTGGCACATAGGACACCGTGTATGTCCCGTCCCTGTTGTCCCGGATGTTGGCTTTCTTGGGCTTGCCCTCTGGATCCTAAAAGCACCAATGCAGGCTGTTAGCTGTTATAATGTTAGCTATCTCGACACGACACGACACCACACGTTAAACTGATCCGTTGCGATAAAATGATACAGGGGTTGGTGTGTCAATTGACAGCGCTAGGTAAGTTGAAGAAACACGCCTGTTAGAGTAGCTACTAAAGCTACTAACTAGAATTTGCAACATTAGCTTATAAGCCAAATAAATGGAACTCAGTCCACAGAGATTGATAGAAGGGAATGGAGCGTTGTATGCCTTTAGGCTGCTGCTGCCCACCGCTGAGCACTGGAAAAACATGGCGCAATTTTTCTGCAGGATGCACAGTTGTTTAGTAATGAAAAATACTTCAGAATGTAGCTGCAATTAAAACAACTAAGATCTTCCTATTATGTTTCTAATTATACCCAACGATTAAAGGTATTAGGTATTAGGTAAGTAGAGGTATTTCTCTATTTTCACAGGAGCTAGGCTAGTTGAGCCCCTCTGACGCCTTGCATTGCATGTAGCCATTGCGATCTCGGTACTGGACCCACAGGGATAAAAAAAAAGAGGGCGGCGAGAGGAGAGACAAGAGACAGATGAGAAGGTGGAGGTGGGTGGGTTGGTTTGGAGGGAGGGAGGGAAAAGCTGAAAACAAAAATAGAAAACAAAAGCTGAAGCCAGAGAAGAGAGAGACAGGGAGTCCCAAATGGCGTTCTAGCATAATATTTTGTACTCCAAAGTTTGTGAAATAGTATCAAATAGTATGCAAGAAGTGCCAGTTCCTGTAAATAACAGGAAAAATGGTTGTATGCAAACACTGGAAGCTAGGCGAGGAAGTGTATCCCATAATGCATTGTGAGGGCAAGACGAGAGTGCGGTCATCAACTATATAATGGTGTAGTATGTCGGAGAAGCCATCGTTCTTTTAACCGACATACTGGGTGATAGTACGAACATGTAGCACGTGGTACATAGTAGGCCATTTCGGACACCGCGAGACAGAAAGAGAGAGAGCAAGAGGGAGGGCAGGGCTTACACAGCCTTTCTTAAGTGTATAGAAGGGGATGGTGCCCTTCACTATATGACTGTCCCACACCCTCCTGCCCCAGTCCTCCACAAACACAGAGGCCTCGTTCCTGCACCCACCCGGACCCTGCAGCAACAGGCAAGACAAAGTCACAGGGACGAATCCACCCATCCCCACCCAGTCTGCCACCCAGTCACCCACCTCCCCACTGGCAGTAGGCATGCACTGTGAAAAAAAAAAGGAAAATCATTTTCCATTTTTTTATCGCAGTACATGTTAAATTATTTAACAAGCAGGAATATTGAGAGGTTATTTCCAGCACACTTGGAGAAAATACTGTATGTGTCTTCACCTATCCTAGTTAGGAGAAATAGAAAATTATTGGGATTTCTTCTAATGAAATGAGAAAACAGAATGTCAGACTTTTGATCTTCTCCACCTTGAAAGAAGAAATCTCAAGAACGTTTTTGAAAATCTTCAATATTTAAAAAAGTCGGGAAATGCTGTTGCCTTTGTGGTGTGGGGGTCATGTGGTTTAAGCAGTCACACCTGTCTTGGGTATAGGTAATTGGGCCTTGGATCAGGGTGGCTGTACGTCAGTTGCTTGTTAAAGTAATCGATGAGCAACAGGTACAACCTCCATCCCCACACACACACAGGGTAGGAGCCCTTGTCTTTTTTTTTCTTTTTTTACTTCTTATACAGAACAGCCACCAATCCCCCTCTTTGGTTAACTATTTTATCTATCTATAAAAAAACTAATCACTACACCAAGAGGGGGAGAATCACCATGGGTGAGACAAATAAACATAGAATCAAACAACAACATGTACACGGAAAGGCATAAACATCAGACAATATGTATCGAAAAAACAGTCAATTAAGTCCAGGAAAACTGGAACAGCAATTTGGCACATGGCCCCTTCCTGTCATAGTTATGGCAGTAAATGGCAGTAAATGAGGAAGAAAAGGAGAGGGACGTAACCTGGACAGTGTTGGGGTGTGATCAAAGCATGTGGTGGTGAAACCACCAGGCACAAGCTGCCAGGACTCAGGCAGGCTGCCCCCTGGCCAACCACACCCCACACCAACCTACCAGCTCCCCAGAAAACCCCAGTGCTCAATGTGTGCTGTTGGCAATTGCAATTAAACTTGGGGGTGTGGGGGTGGGAGCCCTCCAAGCAAGTCAAACCCGAGTCTCTCGCACACCTTCTGCCCGGCAGACCATGGTCAGGTGGATGGTTGTTCAGAGTAAGATTTGTGTCCGTGTGTGTGTGTGTGTGTGTGTGTGTGTGTGTGTGTGTGTGTGTGTTCGAAGCTCATTTCAGGGGTATTCGAATTTCGGGACGGACGAGAAACACGTCAGGGCAGGAGCATGACAGGCAAGAACGCAGCCGCCCTCCACCTCCCCACCCACATAGCTCGCCTACACCTGTCGCGCAAACCCTAGGCCTATTGTCTGGTGTATGTTCTGAGTATGACTTTTGAGAGATAGGCAGAGCACAACCAGATCAATGCAGGGGTGTAGCAGCCCAGGCAGCAGCCACGCTGCCCCCCCCCGGCACCCAACCCACAGCGACCAGCCACAGGCGCAGAGTGGCCCGCCACGCCCCGCCACCATGCTGGGCAGCTCCACGGCCCCATCAGGCCTCTGGCCAGTCCCTGGCCGCCGCGCATGCAGACCACAGAACAGAGGGCGACAAAGAGCCCCCCAGCGAAGAGCGCCCTGAGCACCGAGAGTGCCAGAGAACAGGTGCACAGGCAGCCCGGTGCAACGACAGGAGTCCACGCCCAATCAATGGAGACCACATGGGGAGTCCCACGCCGAGCACACCCGGCCAGGCTCAGGTCCCCACCCGGGTCACAGGACCAGATGGGGTCACAGGACTCCTCCCATGGGACGCAAAAGGACATGTAAGCCCCACCGCCGACCACGGGGCCAAGACCCGTACCCACAACCAGCACCCCCCGCCCCCAATCCGAGCCCCGAACCTGCAACCACGCCCCAAATGATGACAGGAGGGAGACCGCCACTGGGAGACCATTTTGAAATCCCGGGTCATAGAAAACGTGTTGTTGCAAATAAGCTTCCACAGGTTAATATCGTAGAAACAGCAAGGCCTCTTTCCCATTTCATGGTTGGTAAAGATAAAGTCTAATCTGTTTTTTATAAAAGTTTGTATATTCGGGAAAAGGGTCTTTTTAAATGACCTATATGAGTAACATGTTCAATCATTGGAGGTGGTTGGAGGATGTTTGTCAATTTGATTTTAACTTTTAGAGACTGCTGTAGTTGAAGAAATTGCAGGAAACTCTGGCCTGCAATATTATACCTTGGGGTTAATGTTGGGAAGGATATAAGTGATTTGTTTTCAAAAATGTGTTCCTGATGAGTAATTCATTTTCTTTTCCAAGTCCTGAATATTATTGGTCCGTTTTTAACCTGAAAATCCGGGTTGTGCCAGATTGGAGTGAATTTGTTTGGAGACAGAGTGTGGCCACTGAGTTTGAGGAATTTCCATCAGGTTGACAATGATGAATGGGTTTTTAAAGCAATTTTGTTTACTTATTGATTTAGTAAGAAATGAGAGATCAGATTTTGATCAATCCTGACATTCTAATCCTAAACATGTACTTTGTTCAATGTCTCACCATCCATGGCCCAAATGTTTCTCTGGTTGTAACCATTTAATTATAAATTTAAGATGGTTTGCTAAATAGTAGTAGGCTGCTAGGCCTCCACTGTCTTTGTTTTTCTGTAGTGTTGCTAGTTTAATTCTCGGTTTCTTGTATTTCCAATAGAATTGATTGATTATTGAGTCTAGAGTATTAAACCAATTTACTGTTGATTGTACTGGGGTCATTGAAAACATAGAGTTTATTTTTGGTAGTATATTCATTTTCACTGCTGCTTTCCTGCCAATAAGTGAGATGGGTAGGTTGTTCCATCAAGTGAGGTCTTCTTCAATGGATTTGAGCAATGGAATAGAGTTAAGGGTAAACAAATCTGACAGATTGGTGGAGATATAATACCAAGGTATCTAATGTTGCCTGTTGTGATGTTTAAGACAGTGGTTTTAGTCCAGTTTATTGAGAAGTCTGAGATAGCTGAAAATTTAGATATAAGATTGAACACTTCCGGTAGGGAAGATATAGGGTTCCGTAAATATCATCTGCATACAGTGAAGTGAAGTGTAACCACTGGTGATGACAGAAGCAGATGGTGAGTTGTACAGAATTCTAATCCATTGACAGAGTGACGTGCCAAAGCCAAATTTGTTTAGGGTTGAAAAGACATATGTCCAATTAACTCTGTCAAATGCTTTTTCTACAGAAGCAATAACAGTATTTACACTACTCACAAAAAGTTAAGGATATTCGGCTTTCGGGTGAAATTTCAGGATGAACCTAAAATGCACTATAACCTTTACAGGTGAACTTAATTTGACCTTCTCTTAACTTTTGAATGCACATGTCCAACTGTTCAATGTTTCAGTACTTTTTGCACAACTTGCTGTTCTCTAACAAGGAGCTGAACGGCAAAATTCACAACAGGTGTTTGATCCATTAATCGAACAATACATTTCCTGGTTCAATTAGAATTGGTTTTTAAACAGTCCTCTTCATCATGCTGTTCACATTTTGACATCAAGAGACCAAGACGACACCTAACAACTGATCAACAGTACCTCGCCATTGCGAGGCTTCAAATAGGATGTTCTCAGAAGGAAGTGGCCACTGAGCTTAGAGTGTCGCAGAGTGTCATCAGCAGGTTCCAACAGAGATACAGAGAGACTGGAAGAGTCACAGAAAGGCATAGAAGTGGACGTCCTTTGGCCACATCCCACACTGATGACCCCTTTATTGTGAACAGTGCCCTGCGGAACCCGATGATGAATGCCACTCAACTCCAGGCACATTTAAGGCAGGTGAGAGGCACCCAAGTGTCACGTCAGACCATTCGAAACCGTTTACACATCAGCGTGGTCTGCATGCTAGAAGACCTGCAGGGGTACCTGACCACACCACCAGGCACAGGCATCATCGTCTTGCACGGGTCAGGGGGCATTTATGCTGGACGAGGGACCAGTGGGCCTCAGTGCTGTTCTCTGATGAAAGTCGATTCACGTTGAGCAGAAATGATGGCCGCCAATGATGTTGGAGACGTCAAGGAGAGCGCAATGCATCAGCCACTGTTGTCACCAGACGAGTTTGGTGGTGGTGGTGTTACAGTGTGGGCAGGTGTGTCTAGTCAATACAGAACTGCCCTACACTTTGTGAATGGTACAGTGACAAGCCCATACTACCTGAATAACATCATTAATCCAGTCATTGTCCCCCTGCATGAACAACACAGGCCTAATTTCATCTTCCTGGACGACAATGCTCCAGCTCATCGAGGTTGCATCAATAGGGAACGGCTGCTGGAGACTGGGGTACCTGTCAGGGGTCAGGGGTCCTGACGTAGATGGGATCCTAATTTTTACATCTCGCATATCGGAATTATCCGAATAACCAGGGTGTGGTGGAGGAGTCTCGGAATAACAGACCGTCTAATTTATCCATGACCAGCAATACCCGTTTACCCTTACCCTTACCCTCCTGCGCCGGCATGTTGGATTTGTACTCACTCCGTTTTCTCGCAAGATCACAGCATGCTCCCCTGACAAGGAGCCCTTGTTATGACATGTGTCCATCTGCTCCTGGGCTTTTTCCACCTAGTTCACTCCTTACAATAAACTGTGTGTCCGAACCCTGTTGTCTGTGTCTCTGTGCTGGAGGTCCCTGAAAATGCCACTTGGGTCGCAAGTGGTAGGCGAAACTGCCACACTGGCACGTGAACAGGGACTCTCCGGCATGGGGAAGGGATACAGAAGCCACAGCAACCACCACAGGTAACCGCTGGCAGCTAGCTACTAGCACAGCAGCCCGAGGCCCCATGCTTGCATGGGGGAAGGAAGCCGATGGATCCTGCTGTTCCGGGGAACCAGGTTCCCAGGAAGGGGGCCAGTTGTGTTTTGTTAGGGGATTGTCAGGGATTCCCCCTGGTCTTGGTTTGGTATCGGGGTATGTGGTGTGGGGATGGTGTAGTTTGAGCAGCCTCACCTGTCCTGGGTCTAGGTAATTTGGGCCCAGGATCAAAGTGGCTGCATACCTGTTGCTCGTTTGTTGGTCTAACGAGCAACAGGTAAAACCCCCATCCCCACACACACTGAGGATAGGAGCCCTTGTCTGCTCCTGGACTTATTCCACCCAGCCCACTCCTTACTGTGTGTCTGAAACCCCGTCATCTATTTCTCTCTTGGGTGGCGAGTGGTAGGCAAAACTGCCACACCCTTTTTTGTACAAATTTCAGTAATTTCTTCATGTCCTTCACCCCAATGTTAGACAAATCATAAAACAGTTAAAACAGTATTAAAAACTTGGTCACGCCAGTTATGTGTTCCAGCTTGGCATCACTTCAAGTAGCGTTGCTTCTTTTTGCCTAGAAATGTTTGACTCACTAGGATCTGGACGGTGAGCAGACCCTCCCCGGCGTCCCTGGCATCGATTGTGAACTCCACTGGCAGGCTGGCTGGAACCCCGGTGGCATTCAGGCCCGGACCACTGGCACGAACTTTACTGGCATCGTGGGTGGCCAGGGTTTTGATCTTAAAAGGGCTGAGACGAGAAGTTTAATTTCAACCAATAATAATCATAGCAGTATATATATTTATTATTATTAGAATTTTATTAGATTCAACTAATTGTCATTGCACAGAATACAAGTACTGAGGCAAATGCATTTCTCTGCATTTTACCTATCCTTGTAACTGACGTATCTAGGAGCATTATTGTTTTTACTGTAGATAGATCGAATAATAGATAGATAGATAGATAGATAGATGGAAATGGATAGAAAAAATGGGAGAAAAATGTAAAAATACCATAACCCTAAAAATGTAAAACAAATATATAATTTTATATATATATATATATATACTGTATATATATAAATATACTATTCGCCATATATATTTTTATATATATATATATATATATATTAACCAAAAAAATATCAATAAACAATATAAATAAACAAATAAATATCAAGAAACAAGAACAATTTCGGCAATTTGCAAAAGACCAGAAAAAAATATCTCTTCTAAATTTTTTTTTCAAAGAAAACACGCGACCCCTGACCTGCGCGGGACTTCTTGGTCAGCATACTTGACACACACGGAGTATGGGCCGTCCTTGGCCGGAGTGTAGTTCACAGTGTGAGTGCCGTCCCCGTTGTCTGTGACATTGACCGGCTCACACACACCTGGAGAACAGCACCTCAGTACAGTAGCCACACATTTAATTTTCTATGTTATGAATTTCTGTGTGTGTGGTGGGGATAGAGGGGGACACTTACCAGTGGGCCCGTACACCTGAACCTCCAGGGGAGCCAACCCCGCCTTGCTGTTGTCCACAGTGAAGGTCTGCGGCACTTGGGCCCTCACTCCGCTTCCCAGGCCCGGCCCAGAGCACCTCACCTTGCTGGGGTCCACCAGCTCTCGGACCGGCACCCGGAAGGGGCTGCCTAGGAATGCCGGACGAATGGTTGGATCAAACCGCGCCACTCCTTAATACTGGATGATTCCTAATACTTTCACCTACGTTGGCAGATTAATTAGCTTGATTGGGGTATTTTTTTCCATTTTGTTCGTTTTACCCATTGCACTGCATTTATGCACAGGGAGAGACTGCAGCAGGGTGGCAAGTCATAAATTATGGAAACCAATGTCTTTTCTGTTGGAGAGCCAGGGTCAGATCAGTCTCACCTGGTATGGGCAGGCCTCCGAACGTGATGTTAACATCATACTCCCCGGGAGTGAAGGGGATGTATTCCACGCTGCAGCTGCCGTCTTTGTTGTCCTTACATGACATCTTGGCCTCCGATGGACCCTCGATGGCCAGGCCAAGACCACCAGTGCCAGCACCCCTTAGGAACAGATGTTCGAGAAGAAATAAAGAAATAAAGAAGTTATATCAGTGTTTCCCACAGAATTAGATTCTATTTGGTGGTAGCTGACCCCCCCGAGCACTATATCGGTCATGTTTATTTGACCGGCACAGAATCGGGATATATCTGACACCGATCGGCTGGTCACGGGTCATGGCCAATTAGGCTTAAAACTGCCGATTCTGGTCACCAGTTGATTGATCAGTGCACCTCTACATAAAATATCCCACGCATGATCACGTTTTGTTTCAGAGTGTGCACGGAGAGGAGGAGCTATTCACAGACAGGTCTGTTGTCAATGTATCTCTCTGTAAATGAGAGATGGGGGGGGGGGGGGGGGGGCAAGGAGGGGCTGAGCGAGTCAATGTGCTGCTTACAGCTTTACAAAGATTTAACCCATTTGAAATATTAAAACAAATTGAAAATAAATATGTGACGGTCAGTGTTCATATTGTGGCGAGCCACTACAAATAAATCAATGTTTGGGAAAATACATGTAGAGTCACATTCACTCAATACCTAAGTAAATAAAAAGGGAACCTAATAGGTTTGACTCAATTGAACAATTAAGGCATTCAACACAGCTCATAACGAAATAACTTAGATTGTGGTAAATTAGATTGGATGAAAATGCTGCAACCTCTCATTTGCCGAAAGCAGCTTCCCAAGTGTAATTTTGTACCAGGAAAAACTTCCCAGAATGCAATTATATGCAATATTTAATTATAATGCAGTGAAACGTTAGACCAGTTTTAAATGTAAACTTCAACACACATATGTGACCCACCGCATCATTTGAAAGTGGAGAATCAGAGCCTCCAAACAAGGTGTCACTTGTGCAAATCAAGCAAATATTTTTAAAGGTATGACTCGTTAATGACAAGGGTGTGGCAAACTGTGATTCTGAGATAATCATCTCCAAAGTTTTCCCCACATCATTCATTCAGCCAGCTCCCAGAATGCAAATGAGGTTGCCGGACAAACAAAGCCACATGGCAACTTAACATACTGCTGAATGGGCCAATCACGAACAGCGATGAACAGCATCAACAACACACAACTATTTTGGTTTTTAAAAAAGCTTTTATTTAACAGTAAGAATATACATGTTTTACAAAAGTGGAATTATTTTGGAGTTTAAAGGTACACAAACAAAATGTAGAGTCTATCAATAATATGAGTCTCAGAAAATCTGAAATCTGAAAATCTGCACCAACCTCAACGGACTTCATCACGTCATCAACTTCTTCTGTTGTAACAACAATGGGCGTATCGTTGGTCTCCTCCGGTGGTTCTTGAAAATACTCCATTTCATTGTCACATTGAGGTTGAAATCCACTGTTTGAAATGTTCTCCAAGTCCGGAGTAATATCAGATTCAGTAGCGCTGTCTTTCTCAGCCACGCCGTCGGAGAACTGACTATCATCGCGGAAAATGAAGTCCAGTACGCGCTGCTAACACTGACATGGATCTATCGCACTGGTCAGATTAAGGTCCGCGATATGATTTAGATCTTCTTCCACCCGCTTCTCCTCATCCATAACAACACAACATAACAACAAAGTTTTCACAGACAAGTGAAACCGGATCCTCGTGTTGTTTACGGAAGTGACGTCAGTGACGTCACGTTGGTACACGCCCCCTCCACAATGATGTCTCTGTGTGTGTGTGTAAAAGTAGTACGATTTAAAGGTTGAACTCTATCAAAACGGTTTCACATTGTGACTTCACATCACATGGAATATGGATGAATGATCTTTACCCGGATGCCCGCAATAAAGGAAACGATCAATCGGCGTTGTTTAGCGCTGTTCAGCGTATCGGTAAGTGAACTACGTATCCCCATGTAATCTAATGGGAATATTTAACTCCACGGTTTGACATTTTTCTACTATTTATAAATCAAACTCGGTTTTGACGTCAAGAGATAAAAAAACCCACAAAGGAACACGAATCTGGAAAAATCAACTTTTCCTTCAAGAAAGGTTTTTTTCAACTTATTTGGCTGCTCCTGGCGATTTTAGAACGCGGGTTTTGCTGCGGCTCACTATAGTAACAGCATTTCCTGTGGACGGGCTACGTGTCTATTTCTAGATCAGGATTTTGTTTCGCCAGTGGTCTGTACCTAGTTTCCACAGTGAAGCGGTTGGGTTTGTTGACCAGGCCTTCTTCCAGGCCGGGGCCATAGGCGCGCACCCGGCTGGGGTCACAACCCTCAGTTACCAGCACCCGGAAGGGACTTAGGGGGACGGCCACCTCATCATACAGTACCTCAATCAGGTGCACCCCTGCAGAGAGAGACAGGGAGACACTCATTGATTGCATGAATGTGTAGTAAATTGAAAACCATTCCGAGCCATTTCCTTGATTTTATTTTGAAGTCCTGCACCAGCGTATATTTTGCTGGTAGATGCATACGTGGGTTAGGGTTAACCCTAACCCTAATACGATAGATATGTTGGCGTGAGTTATCAAAGTTTCTTGATCACAGTTATATAAATTAGAGAAATAAGGTGTACCATCCTCGTAGGCCGTGTACTCCACCCTGTAGGTCCCGTCGCCTTTGTCGGTGATGTAGGCATCCGTGTTGGCACCCGAGGGGTTTACGATACAGGTCTTTATGTGGCTGCCACCACTCTTTGAGTGG